>NC_052511.1:639608-939608 GCF_014356525.2 Nilaparvata lugens
CCCCCAATGTTTTGTTGATTTATTCTTGGTTAGTTTACAGGCTGCGACTTATTTTCCAACCGGCTTAAACACCTAATATATTTTTGACTAGAAAGTAATAGCAGTTTAGGCTTATAAAATATAATCTCTCTCTATAAACATGTAATTTTTCACAGTACTAATAATATAAAATTTTCTTTAAAACATATAATTTCTCTCTATTTAAAGCTCTTGTTTCCCCAAAAAGTAATACAATTTTCCTTCGCCAGTTTTCCTCACAACTCGTATAAGTTATCTATAATTTTCAATATGGTTATTGACCTAATTTCAAATAATTATTCAATGAGCTTGGCTCTCATCATCAGTCCCACGTTGGTACGACATGTCTTTTTGTCAACTGTAGTTCTTTATATTTAAATAACGATTAGCCTCCTGCTTGGCATCAGTCGGTAAAGCATGAGATTTAATATAATTAGGTCGTGGTTTTCTAATAGTATTCAGTCTTAAAAATCTTGATAGGCCTAGATATGGGCTTCTCCTATAACTCTTGTAATTCAATAAATAATAAGTATATATAAAAATGATACTTATACTATAGAGATGAGGAATAAAAAATAAATTGCACACCATGAAAATTTCACACATATATTACACAAATAATGCAAAGATCAATCGAGGCAAAAAATATATATATATATAGAGCGATAAAAAATATAATATAAAAAATAGAACAATAATTTTATATCAGCAAAATATCACAGGCTAAACTTTATATTCTAGATTAATGGCACGAATCATTACCATGTGCCTTTATCTTGAAATCATATGCATTCTTTTGCATGTAGCTGCGACATGTACTTGCTAATACTTGTCGACTTGGATAATTCAATCAACAAATGTGTGCTCTAAGATCAGCTTGATAAATTAGCCACTAATAATCCAAATATATATTTATATATTAAAATCTCTAGTACTTAGTAGATTTATTTGTATCTAATATACATTTTTATCTCAGGGTGCAAGATTCGGCACCTGACGGAATAGGTAGAGCCATTCATCTAGTGAATTAGAACTATGATAAATTATCGCAAATTGTATTGCAAAAAATTAAATATTGTATGCATACGTTTGATAGCCTAGATTTCGTACTTCTTTGATTAAATAGAAATTTCTAAAATATTGATCTATATCTTTCTTTCAATTAAATACCTTTAATACTAATTTTTACTTGCGCAAGTATTACTCTTATTAATTTCTCAATTTATAATAACCCTTTCGGCGAGCCAGCTTTGATCATCAGATTATTTCGAAGCACTAGGGCGCCCATCACTAAATTCAAATTTAATCACTCACGTGTCGAAAATCTTCTTGCAAGCCGCCGATGTCGATCCAACTCCATGCGGTCCGGGAATATGGTAGCCGGAATCGTCTCCTCCAAGGGGTTATAAATTTAATTAAAATGAAAAATGACTTCTGCTTCACAATAGCATCACGAAGTCTTTTAAGAAATTTTATAATTTACTTTAACTTTAACTTTTACAAATCATTAGTAAGGTACTACGCTCTAAAATATTTGGGGTCCTCTTATGGTGGCATTTGGCTGGCGAGAGCTGGTTCTTCCTTCTCAAGTTTTACAGATCCTCTTTCCGACTTTCAAATTAGCATAAAATTTAAATATCTCAATCCTCCGCCATTAAATTCAAATAGATCTTACAAAAAATGCTAAAATGTTGCTTAGATTATATGATTAATAATTTCTTTGCATTCGAGCCATATTGATAACATAGATTACACAAATTTTTACACAAAATCTAGTACATTTATATAAATATATATAAATATTTTGAATTGGCCTACAGTTGCCGCCTATTAACTGCCGTTTTACTATTGGTGCATGCAAATTTTATTAGGTATTCATGCGCCTGGTAACTCTTATTTCCTGAATACATTAAATTATTTTTATTTGGTTTTTATTTATGCTCTTTGCATGCTAGTTAATATTCTATATATTAATATTAATTCCATGCTACCTAATAATTAGCCACGTGGACGGGTGTTTTTTCACATTGCACACCATCCGAATGCAATAAAGCTCTGCCAAGGGGTTTTGGTCAGATTCTACGTTCTTCGGTTTGATCGATCTCTAGGTCACCGATCCGTGAATACATCTATATAACCTCAATCTTCAAATATTTTATAAATAATCTATTTATGAGTAGTAAACTTCCTTCAAATCCTTTTTAAGTTCTTGTACCATTTAGCCAGAACAAGCTGATGCTATCTAATCTTGTTTATTATCTGCTTGGCGATATTAGCCAATTACTTTATTTTTTAGACCTATTACTATTTTCTGTTAGGGCTTTTCATCTACCCAGATTTAAATATGTTACAATATCGAATGGGCTTCTGTTTAGAAAATGAAGGAAAATACGTACCCTACAATGAAACAACAAAGTCATTCTTAACTAAGGAAAAGTATATTCTAGTCAGTAGAGACACCCAAATCATGCTGAATGCTGAGCTGCTGAAGAATATTCTAAAAGTTGACATCACAAATTGTAAGATGCCAAAAATAACTTGGATGGATGGAGTTCCAGGGTGTGGTAAAACTCACTTTATCCTTCAGCAACATACACCAGGTAAAGATCTCATTTTGTGTCAGACAAGAGCTGGAATAAATGAAATTAGGCAAGAGGTGAATAGAATTCACAAAAATAAATATGAAAGAATAATTAAACAGGATTATAGAACAGTTTCATCTTTTATAATAAACGGATCAAAAAAGCAGTACAAACGTGTTTTCATAGATGAAGCAGTATTGATGCATGCAGGTTTCGTGGGATTTGTCTCATCTCTCGCTGGTGCTTCTGAGATTATTCTGCTAGGAGATTCAAACCAAATACCTTACATAGAGAGAAGTAAATTAACAGCTGAATGGTCACACATTTCATCTCTCTGTGAGAAGAGAATCCATCAAACAGTAACTAGAAGGTGTCCAATAGACGTCTGCTACATCCTTTCCAGCTACTACCAGGACATTAGTACGAAAAATGAGGTCCTGTTATCCGTCAGACCTCCAATAACAAATGGAGAACTTGGACCACTTGAACCTAACACTCTGATTCTTACATTCACTCAGCTCGAGAAGAAAACAGTGCTAGAAGAGCTGCAATCAAAACTTCACCCTTCAGTTAAAGTCCATACAATTCATGAAGCACAGGGCTTAACTCACAAGAATGTAGTTCTGATAAGGAACAATAAAAAACAACTTGGAATATATAACAGCACACAACATGTAATAGTAGCAATGAGCAGACACACACAAACCTTCAGATATATCACAACAGGGCAAGAAGATTTAGTGCTGACCCTAATTCGAAAACTAAAGGATGTTAGTGAAGAGTTTCTCTTAAGCTGGAATGAAAGAGACATGGAAGGGATTAATGAGAGTTTAAATAATGAGTAACAACAACTTATCAAATTTGCTCAGCTTCGAGGATCTTGATTATTTTGAAGAAATAAACGATGAAGTGATCAACAACAGTCAACAACTTTGTGCAGCATTGAGTTCTTGTGATTTGAGCATCTTCTGTCTCAATATAAGGAGTATCAGAAGAAATTTTGATGAGCTGATGATTCAATTGTGCGACATTAATTTTTCTTTTGATGTTATTATTCTAACCGAATGCTGGATTAGGACTGAATTTGTACTCCAGTCCATTCGAGGATATGATGTATTTTCCACCATAAACAACCCATTACAAAATGATGGTGTAGTTGTTTATGTTAAAGATAGTATAAATGTACAATGTGTTGAGCTACATATTAACCAGGCAAATGTCCTACATATTCGGTTGGATGCAGCAGACAAAAAGTGGAACATCCTTGCAATATACAGATCACCGTCCTTCAATGATATTACAGATTTCCTGAGTGACTTGGAATCGATCCTGAATGAATTAAGAGGGCAACAAGTCATATGTGCCGGAGACATGAATATTAACACCCTTCAAATTCGTCCACATCATCAATTGAATGACTACTGCGATCTTCTAAGCGAGCATGGGCTCAGACTCTGCATTAAACAAGCAACCAGAACTACAACAGAAACTGCTTCTTGCATAGATCACATTGCTACCAACTCCAGAGATAATCTTTTTCCAATCATTTATGAATCAACAATAACTGACCACTTCACCACAATTCTAGGAGTGCAACATATTTCGAGAAATAGTGCAAATGAAACTGGAACACATGAAATAAACGAGAAAATAGACATTAATAGCTTGAAGAATGAACTACTGAATGAGGAGTGGATTCATGTTTTAGAAGATAATAATCCAGATACATCTTATGACACCTTCTTATCAACTCTGAGACAACATATACAAAATAATATCAAGCAGCATCGGCGGCAGAAGAAGTACAAACCCATCAAACCATGGATCACCAGAGGTATAGTAGAAGCAATAAGAACCAGAAATCTACTCAACAAAAGAAGAAAGGAAGACCCAAACAACATTAACTTAACCAACTTCTATCGTCGGTATAGGAATACACTCACAGCTTTAATTCATGAAACAAAGGACCAATACTATAGAGAGAAATTGTATGAAGCTGGAAAGGATAATAAAAAAATGTGGAAAGTAATCAAAGATGCTACTGACTCTAAATCAAAAACAAAAATGAAATTGAATGCTATTAAAATAGATGATAGGATTTTCAATCTAAAGGAAAATCCAGAAACTGTGCTCAACCACATGAATAACTTTTTCACAAATGTAGGTGAAGAAATGGCGGAGACAATAATAGATTCCTTAAGAAAACCACTAGACCAAATCATATCCCAATATAAACCTGTTACAAGAACTCTACACTCCATCTACTTTCACCCAGTAACTGAAGATGAGCTTCTTGAAGCTATTAGTAGTTTGCGAAATGACAGTGCTCCAGGACTTGATGGAATCAATAATAGAACATTGAAGTCGATAAAAAATGTAATTGTAAAACCATTAATTCACATATTTAATTTAAGTCTGTCAAAAGGAATTTTTCCAAAAGCTATGAAAGAGACATGTGTTAGACCATTACATAAAGGAGGCGACAAAACAAATGCCACCAATTACAGGCCTATTTCACTTATAAGCAATATTTCTAAGATTTTGGAAAAACTGGTAAAGAAACGTCTTGTGAATTACATGGAAAAAAACAACTTACTATCTAGGAATCAATTTGGTTTTCGTGAGGGGAGGAGTACAGAAGATGCGGTATTAGAATTGTCAAATTTTGTCACAGATAAGCTAGAAAATAACAAAAAATGTGCAGCAGTGTTCCTGGACCTAGCAAAAGCTTTTGACACTGTTAATCACAGTTTGCTGCTGAAGAAATTAGAAGCCATGGGAATTAGAGGAGTTCCTCTAGCATGGTTTAGATCATACCTCGGTGACCGGCGTCAAAAAGTCAAAGTTGAAGAACATCTCAGTTCAGAGGAAACGATGAAGTTTGGGATTCCCCAAGGAACAGTTCTTGGGCCAATTCTGTATTTGGCATATGCAAATGAGCTATGTTCAATCAAGATAAGAGGAAGAGTAATAGCTTTTGCTGATGATACGTGTATACTATTTGAAGGAAACACCTGGGAGGAAGTTTTTAATCTGGCACAGGAAGAATTGATCAAAGTTGATAAATGGTTAAGAGAAAATTTGCTTACAGTAAATGCAACAAAAACGAAATTTTTAGCCTTTTCTCTGACAGAACGGACGAGACCACCGGATTCTTCAATAATCCTGCATCACTGTGGAAGCACCAACAACCCGTGTGATTGCCCTTCAATTCAACAAGTCAATGAAATAAAATATTTAGGAACAATAGTGGACAACAAATTCAAATGGGACAAGCACATTAATCTATCAATTACCCGGATCAGGAAGCTTCTCTACAAATTCTATCAACTCCGTAAAATCCTCAACTATGAGACATTAAAAACTGTTTATTTTTCTTTAGTGCAATCAATTTTAAGATACGTCATAATTATCTGGGGAGCTACGAATTTTACACATGTTGAACCTCTCTATAAACTTCAAAAACGAATATTAAAAATAATAGGCTTCAAGGAGAATCAATTCCCCACGAACATTCTTTTCAAGGACAGTAAAGTACTGAGTGTAAGACAACTCTACATCCAGGCTATCATCACGCGAATGAGGAGAAACAACGAACACATAAGACTGGCAGATCATAACCATCAAACAAGGCAGAGAAACACGTATTCAATAGTACCAAGGATGAACACTACATTTGGGCAAAGAAACTACACATATTTGGGACCAAAAATTTATAATTCAATACCAAGTTACATTAGGGAAGAATTCAATAGACACAGGTTCAAGAAAAGTTTATTTTCCTGGTTGGTTGATATTGGAGTGGAAAATTGTGAAAATTTAGTTAGACTGTAAATATTGAAACTATTTATTCTTCATTCACTCTTTACTGTTTTTCATTTTTCTAAAAATAACCTTTCTTATTATTATCCTTAATAGAACATTAATATTTATTTACTAATTCCATAATTTTGTTTGTTTGTATTATACATTTTTACTAATTTTATTATAAAAAACTTTAATCCCATATCAGTGAATGAAGTTTGTAAATAGTAATTATTACACGCAATAAGCAACTAATTACTTATACCCCAACACATATAATATATAGTGGGGTGTATATTTATTCATTGAAATTATCATTTATTCATTGTTGAAACACCGCTGATTTATGTAGTTATATTACAATACTATATTATCAATATTCTAATGTTGCATTCAATCTTCATTGTAATTAATAAGTTTTCATAATATGTGAAATTTGCTGCATAATTGGCTGTTGTACTGTAATTTATTGTAGATTCGTGTATGAACCAGAATGTATTGTAACTTACTTGAATAAATAAAATTTGAATTGAATTGAATTTGAATTGAAGGTCAGCGGAAAAATTAAACTGGATATAAAAAACTGGACATACAGTAATTTCTTCTTCCATTTAGATATATGACTCGAGATTTCTGCTCCAGCATTTTTTATTTTTTTTTTTTTCATTAGTTTTTTCATTTTTCAGTGGACTCGCTTACCTTTATTTTGAGTACCTATTCCTCTGTTTTCTTCCTTCCCCCCATTTCTCCCTTCCTTTTTTCCTCATTACTTCTCTTCTCTTCTTTGCCTGCCTATTACATGGGAAACCATAGTTGGCTAGGTATCTTCCTCTCTTTTTTCTCTTCTCCAACACACCCAAACACTAAGCCCATGGTTTTTTATATTTGTAACATTTTATTGTGTTTTATTTGTTTCGTAAATCTTTGTAATTTTGTTTGTCTTGTTTTGTGTGTTTTTAATAAATTGAAAATAAATTGAAATATATATATATATATATATATATATATAATATATATATATATATATATATATATTATATATATATATATATATTATATATATATAAAGGGTGTTTCAGAAGTAGTGTCGAGAATTTTAGGGTATTGTACCTGGATGCTAGGAGACTACAAATGTCATATTTGAAGTGTCCAAAACTCAGCGGTTATCCTTATAGCTGCCATTTTGTTTTTTTCACTTAAAAATTTTTATCTCAAGAACGAAATGTTAAATTGATCTGAAATTTGGCATGAATATTTATGCTATAAAGACTCAACTATAAAAAATAAAAAAAATTTTTTCGTTAGAATTTTTCAAAATGGCGGCCATTTTAAATTTTTGATGGCAAATATCTCGAAAACCGTCCATTTTACAGAAAATTTACAAGAGACAAAAAAGTTAGCAAATTTTTTCACAATTCCAATGATACCTAATTTATTAAGATTGGTCAAAGAATAACAAAGAAATTAATTTTTTTCGTACTGCATGCATGACCACTTTTCACCATTTAAAGATCAATATTAATTTTTTAATTCCATATGTATTTAAGATGAAGCTTTGAAACTCGGTATGGCTCCATATGGGCAAACAGATGATTTTACAATGGTTTTCAGATGATAATGTTTGTCTTGTAAAAGTATTGTTGTTTCATTAAAAGTAAAGAACCAGATGTAGTGCTTCCTATTTCTTAGTCTCACGTTTCCTAGGTCTTATTTCTATCTTAAATTTCCAGTTTCAATATTTTCTTACGTTGCTTCTACACAAATATTTAATTATTGTAATGGAATTTAGTTCGCTGGAGTACACCGATATTCACTTCATGTATGGAGCAGCTCTTGGCAATGCGACCGAAGCAAGAAGAATGTATGCAGCTGCATTTCCAAACCGCCGTCTCCCTTCCGACAAGGTGTTCACAAGAACTCACAATCGGCTGAGAGAAGTTGGTTCATTTGAACGGAACAGGGTAATTGCTGGTAGGCCTCGAGCAGTTCGAAATGTTGCTTTTGAAGAGGAAGTATTGCAGAAATTCGATTTAAATCCTAGAACGAGTACGAGAGCAATTGCAAAGCAAATCAATTCAAGTGCTTCTTCTGTGTGGCGTGTACTAAACAAGGAAAGACTTCACCCCTTCCGCTTTCAAAAAGTTCACTCATTGGTTGAACGCGACTATGAGCCAAGAGTAAACTGTGCCCGTTGGTTTCTTCAGCAATACATTATCCAACCAAATTCTCTAGAAAATGTGTTATTTACCGATGAGTCCAGCTTTACAAGAGAAGGAATCTTCAACTCTCGCAACAGTCACGTCTGGGCCTTAGACAATCCTCATGAGGTCAAAGTGCGTGGTTATCAGCATAGATTTTCGCTGAATGTTTGGACGGGTATCTTAGGTAATCGCGTGATTGGACCATACATTCTTCCTAATCGTCTGAATTCTCCCACGTACATTACTTTTTTAAGAGACATACTACCAGAACTTTTGGAAGATGTGCCTCTTGCAAACAGATATAATATTTGGTTTCAACATGATGGTGCCCCTGCTCATTTCGGAAATGTTGTTATGGACTTTCTGAACATGACCTATCGTCAGCGGTGGATTGGGCGGGGTGGACCAGTACCGTGGCCCGCACGTTCACCTGACCTCAACCCTTTAGATTTTTTTTTCTGGGGCCATATGAAAGACCTTGTTTACAGCACGCCAGTAGAAAACGAAGAAGACCTTGTGGCAAGAGTGGTTGCTGCAGCAGGTGCCATTCAAGATGATGAAAATGCTTTTATAGCAGTTCGACGGTCCATGATTGAAAGGTGCAGACTGTGTAATCAAGTTGAATGACGGCATTTTGAGCAATTGCTGCATTAGTATCAGTGAACCGATTTGAGTGAAATTAATATTTTTCAATGTAAAATAAAATTTGGAGGTTATTCTTGTATATTTCTGTAATAAGAACGGTTTTCATGAAATTATAAAAAAAAATTAATATGATCTTTAAATGGTGAAAAGTGGTCATGCATGCAGTACGAAAAAAATTAATTTCTCTGTTATTCTTAGACCAATCCTTATAAATTAGGTATCATTGGAATCGTGAAAAAATTTGCTAACTTTTTTGTCTCTTGTAAATTTTCTGTAAAATGGACGGTTTTCGAGATATTCGCCATCAAAAATTTAAAATGGCTGCCATTTTGAAAAATTTCAACGAAAAAATTTTTTTTTATTTTTTATAGTTGAGTCTTTATAGCATAAATATTCATGCCAAATTTCAGATCAATACAACATTTCGTTCTTGAGATAAAAATTTTTAAATGAAAAAACAAAATGGCAGCTATAAGGATAACCGCTGAGTTTTGGACACTTCAAATATGACATTTGTAGTCTCCTAGCATCCAGGTACAATACCCTAAAATTCTCGACACTACTTCTGAAACAACCTGTATATATACACATATACAAAGTGTCCCAGATAAGGTGTAAACCCCGGCTACCATAGATTTTACATGCAATTTGCAACAAAAAATGTTTAGTAAAATTTTGTCCTATCGACCTTCGTTTTCGAGATATATTGATTTTTCGATATTTTTCAAGTAGGCGTACTTCCAGTCATTAAATCGTCAATATCTCAAGAACCATTGGTTTTAAGTGAATTTCAAGGACATCGTAGAAAAGAGGACAAAATTTCACATTGATTTGAGGTATAAAACATGCCAAAGTCAATTATTGAGTAGTATTTTTTAGCAGTCAAAGTTGAAAAAGAGTGATTTTTGAAGTTTTTTAAAAACTTCAGACACATTTTTCTCGATTCTTCTTCAAGGGTACGAAATAATTTTTATAGCGCAAAAACTTTCTTTTTTCATTATCTTTCGAATGAGACCAAATAAAGGTGTCTAGCTCAAATCCTCGAATCAGAATTTCAGTTTAAATTCGATTTTTTAATTAAAAATGAGACTTATCTTGTTTGAGTGTGATTAATTGTCTACAATTTGATAGCTTTGTGTCGAGTGATTGAGGGTGTAAAAATTATTTTTCTATAGGAAAAAGTATTCGTTCGTGTTCCTGAGTTATTTAGTCTAGTTTTTTCATGAGTGTTTGATTTTTCCAATTCACTATTTCAGTTTTGTTGTTTTCTGTTTCCAAGTTTATATTTTAGTTAGAGTATTGTTTTCGAGTGTAGTTTGTTTGAGTTTTTTTTTTAGTTTATTAGTATGATAAGTCTTTTTTTTACTCAAGTTCAATAAGTTATCAAGTGTCCGTGTTTATTATTATGTTACGAACCAACTGGGAAAACTTGACTATTGACTGGAAAGACATCATTATCGACCGACTGGAAGCATGTTACTTTTCATTCAATGACTGCGAGAATTGTCTCTATTGTTGGGTGAGCATTAGAAAAACTTTTTATTCTATCAGAGCAGCTGATTAATGAACAGATTGATTTTTTCTTCTCACTCAATTGAATCTCAATGGTATGAATTTAAAACAATGAAAAGATGGCTTTAGGGTGCTCTACTTGAAAATTTATATTTTTTAACACTCTAGTTTTGAAATTTTACTGGAAATTTTATAATCATTCGATAGTTTATAAAATGGCAAAGTTTTTTCATTATTGGAAAAATATTGTTACCGTGGAAAAAAATCAAGAAAAAACTGTTTGAAAAGTTTAGATTTTAAGTCGACTTTGAACTTTTTTCAACTTGTATCTCAATAACAATTGCAGATACGAACTTCTAACCAGTTTCATTGAATTCCTCAGCCAAATTTCCTATAGAAGAAGTATTTTTACGCCCTCAATCACTCGACACAAAGCTATCAAATTGTAGACAATTATTCACACTCAAACAAGATAAGTCTCATTTTTAATTAAAAAATCAAATTTAAACTGAAATTCTGATTCAAGGATTTGAGCTAGACACCTGTATTTGGTCTCATTCGAAAGATAATCAAAAAAGAAAGTTTTTGCGCTATAAAAATTATTTCGTACCCTAGAAGAAGAATCGAGAAAAATGTGTCTGAAGTTTTCAAAAAAACATCAAAAATCACTCTTTTTCAACTTTGACTGCTAAAAAATACTACTCAATAATTGACTTTGGCATGTTTTATACCTCAAATCAATGTGAAATTTTGTCCTCTTTTCTACGATGTCCTTAAAATTCACTTAAGACCAAAGGTTCTTTGGATATTGGCGATTTGATGACTGGAAGTACGCCTACTTGAAAAATATCGAAAAATCGATATATCTCGAAAACGAAGGTCGATAAGAGAAAATTTTACTTAACATTTTTTGTTGCAAATTGCATGTAGAATCTATGGTAGCGGTGTGTGTGTGTGTGTGGTGTGTGTGTGTGTGTGTGTGTGTGGTGGTGTGTGTGTGTGTGTGGTGTGTGTGTGTGTGTGGTGTGTGTGTGTGTGTGGTGTGTGTGTGTGTGTTGTGTGTGTGTGTGTGTGTGTGTGGTGTGTGTGCGCGCGGAATGACTTGAAATTCGGAACGTAAGGTCCTTACAATATAAGGATCCGACACAAACAATTTCGATCAAATGTGATTTAAGATGGCGGCTAAAATGTCGAAAATGTTATCAAAAACAGGGGTTCTCGCTATTCTCTCGAAAACGGCTCCAACGATCTTGATTGAAGTTATGTCTGAAATAGTCATCGATAAGCTCTATCACAGAATTAATAATAGCAGGAGTTTAATAATTATAGGAGTTTTCTCTGGCTCTATCAACTGCACAAAGTCCCATATCTGTAAAAATTTCAGGAGCTCCGCCCCATCTATGCAAAGTTTGATTTTAGATTCTCAATTATCAGACTTCAGATACAATTTAATCAAAACATTTTGAGTGGAAAAGATTGAGCATGAGAATCTCAACAATAATGTTCAGTAACATTTTTACCTAAAATTGAAAATAAGTTCGACATTTGAGAAAATAAGATTATTCAATTGCAAACTGTTGGCAACTGTTGATTCTATTAAATCATTCACTATGAAGAGATAGCAGACCTCGTGTGTCTCCAGCGTTATTACCCTGTCACCAGCTGGCTCAAATCTTTGAATAGTAGACTTGAGATGCGCGGGAACACTACCGGCAGGTGATAAATTTTCATAACGGCTAGGAAAGTTGTGTGAGTGCGCCACACCAGATTTTTTGACTTTGTTGACTGGGCTAATATTACGGAAATATTGGACAATTACAATCTTTCGATTACGCAAGGTTATCGTAAATCAATAAAAAATTATATTTTTACGATTACAAATAAAAAGTTACCGTACAGCTGAGTAAAATAATGGCGAATTCAATCTTTCCCTTTTTCGATTCTAATAATAATAGCCTCTAATTTGAGACTGATACACGATAGGAACTTGCGATTGGTCTCAAATTGTTGACAATTTCATGCTCTACTTTTGCAAATAAATCTTCAACCATTTTTCTCCATAGAAAAACTATGTAGAACGGTAGAATGAGAAAAATATCTCCATTTTCATGGGTATTTGAAACGATGAATCGAACTTCCCAAAAATATTTTTCATAAATTATGCACGTCAAATAAAAGAGTAGAATAAAATTAATCATGTTTTACAATTTAAGAACAATTAATTCTTCTCTATCACGATGGGCTTTTGAAATAAGCAGAGTAGAATATAGAAATTCGCCATTTTTCATGTTGGAGCCAGCTCTAGTTTTCATTTTTCGTTTTTGAATTGGACGCGCGCTCCTCGTTCAGTTCGTATTTCTTTCACTTGAGTGCGTCGCGCTCACTAGCCGGTAGGCTGTTTCTTTCAGTTCAGTCTCGCTTTGTAATAGCTTGCCTCGAGTCGAGAATTGATATTATTCGTCGATCATTCCCAGAAGAAAATCGTTCTTCAAATTATTATTTTTTCGTTAATGTTAAATCATACACCATAAACCTACGTTTGGAAGAGTGTTTGCCAAACTCCCTTTAGTTGAAAGTTTTAAACTATTATTTTTCGATTGGAAAGTTCACCGATCTATAGTCTTTAAAGACATTGTAAATATCTCGTCAGAAATATATGTGCAACGTTATATGATGGAAGCCGAATTTACCAACAGTAGATGACAATTAAGCTTGCCTTTTCACCATCCTTGATTCATCTCCTACCTCGGGGACACCTGAATACCTTACCTGGGAGTTGTAAGCTCAATAATATAAATATTACATTAGGTACTCTGCAGATTTTCGGTGAGTTGTTCTTTTATATATTCATTGCATGTACTTGTTTCTGTAGAGATATCACTTGTTTCTTTTCTATTCAATACAGTCCACTTTACATCAAAATTATTGATTACCAATTTAAAATCAATATAAATTTCGTAAAGTTGAACCTTAGAGTTTACATTTCAATTAAAATATAGGTTTCAAGTAGCCTATAGTTGAGGATAAATTTCCCATTTTTCGACCGAATTTGACTTATGATGAGTAAATTCGAACCGCCTGAAGGAATTTAGTCAAAAGTTATCAGTATTTGAAATGTTGATTCTTGAGGTGTCCTCATGCGTGCCCCTCCACTAGAGAATACTGAAAAAAGTTCATCTAACGGGTGAGTATGATAAAACATGATCTCATAGACCTTTATCATTGTGTGAATTCTCAAAAAGAGGATAATGAAGTTATTGATGATTGTTGAAGCTGAAAATTAGGTGTTTTTCGAAACACAAAGAACATTGTTATCAGCTGTACCTGGAAATCTAGAGAACAAAATTACGCTGAGAGTGATTATGAATCATGATAATCGAAATCGGAAGATATAGTTGATTAAAACATGAATTTCCTCCACATATCTGTTATTCCAAAAAAATACACATTTTTGATGGTGACTATAGTGTGCGTCCAACTGAAGGTGCCATTAAAATTTCTTCTTCTTCTCTTCTTTGTCTCTCCCCAGTATGCCTTACAGCGTTGGGGTAGCCTCGGTCCACTTCCTCCATTTATCCCTATCCATCGCCATCCTCCTCATCTCCCGAACCGTCTTCCCTCTTCTTCTCCCTATCTCCTCAATGCGATCCTCATATGAATACCTCGGGCGCCCCACCGTTCTTCTTCCCTGTACTCTAACATTTACAAACTGTTTTGCCTTGCTTTCGTCCCTCATCCGTTGTACATGTCCATACCAACCCAGCTGCCTCGTTTCTATTCTTTCCCCAACATCTCTCATTCCCACTTCTTCCCTTATTCTAGTATTTCTTACTCTATCCCTTCTAGTCTTACCAACTGTCTTTCTGTGGCATTTCATCTCCACAGTCCTTATCTTATTTTCGTGGCTTGATTTTATTGGCCAACTTTCGCTTCCATATAGCATGATGGGCTCTATTATTGTTCTGTATACCTGGTTCTTTATCTTTTTATCAAGCTCTCTTTTTCCAAATATACAGTCTTTTATTGCATAGTAGGCAACAGCTTCCTTTCTCACTCTGTTCAGCACCTCCCTATCAATCCTTCCATCCTCCGAAATCACTGTACCCAGGTATTCATATTTCTCCACCTGATCCATCTCCTCTCCATTCACCATAATATGCATATTATCTCTTATTCCTTTTGACACTGCCATCACCTTGCTTTTCTTGACATTTAAGACCATATGCCTTGATTTCAATTCCTCTGCCCATTCAGTTGTTGACTGTTGCAATTTTTCTTTTGAATCACAAATCAAGACAATGTCGTCGGCGAACAGAAGAGCCCATCAAAATTTGAAGTTTTCTATTCTTCTGATAAATAAGTGAATATATTAAAGTGCTATCGCCAGTTAATTCTAAGAACCACGAAATTTTGTTGTAGTAACATCATCATCAAACTTGAAAGCTTGTGCCTTCAGTGAATAGTGAGTTTTTTGGACTATTCATCCATCATTAAAGAATTTTGATTTGCCAACTAGTTTCAGTATCGAGTGCATTTTAGGTCATCCATATCTAAAATGATTGGAAAATACAGTTTTCTCCTCTCCTATGTAATTGAGTTATTAGAGTATAGCAATTCTATAGAATATAGTAATTCTATAGTATAGCGGCGCAATTCCACACTGGAAAGCTTTGATGAAACGCTTTGTCAGCCACCTCACGCACTGCCACCACCACGCCATAATATTATCATCATTCACATCCCAATACTTACTGGAAGTTTTTCTGTGAGCTCTTTTCGGCTCATGATTTGAGTTTGATTACTAGAATATAAATCTAGAAGTAGTCGTCTCAAGAGTTATTCAATAAATGTAGAATTCTCACGTCTCTAAATTCAATTCACATAGTTGATAAGCGTAGAATATTATTGATGAATTGATCATAATAACAAATCAGAACCTGTTTCCAGATCTGTTCAATAAAAATGTTGAGTTCTCACCTCTTCAATAAACATAATTTCAAAGTTTGTAATAATTTCAAATGTGAAGTAAGTTTGCTTAGCATGCTAAAGAGTTTAAATTTTCTCAATAGTTTTAATTTCACTTTGAATAGAGCTATCTGTATAATATGCTAAAAGGATTTTTTCCGGGGCACGCGGCAACTTTGGGGTACGGCTGTGGAGCTCGGCAATTTCCGTCGATCCTCGGACACTTTCGGGGGGTGGAATTTTTGTTGGAGGGGTGCTGAGGGGTGCTTAGTGTGCGGGGAGGGGGGTGAGGGATGCTCACCAGATTCGGCCCACTTTCATCTCACAGAGCAGCTCTTCAGTGCTCGTTCAGACCTCGTGGTGCGCGGTGCGCGGTTATCTCGGTCTGCAAAACAACAAACATTTCAAAAAAAATAATTTTCAGCCTGCCCTCCTCTTTCTGTTCAGAGAAACATTTCCGAAAAATTCCGCCCGCATTAAACATTTTAAAAACTATTACGTTCCTCGCATCCACTGCCCAGCGTTGAGCAGTGTAAGGTGAGTCGTCAGCCCATGTTGTAAAGCAGGCATGCCTCACCACTCAAACACTCACCATCAACATTGCAATCATCACAAAAAAATACAAACAAATAATAACAATGATAGAAACTGGTGATTTGATAAATTTCATTCAGTTTAGAAGGATATCATCTTGAGAACACAGTCACCCAAATGTATTCCAAGATGGTTCAGGCACAAAAATGATCTTATCTTCAATAAAAAGTTGTCTGAAACTTTGGATGTGTACAATAAAGGCCTCAATATAAGTATACATATTCTAAGCAGAATAAATATATCTACCGCTCCATGAGTTTTTTAGAGGTCATTTTATATGACCTATACTATATAACCCATCACCTAAATAACTTTTATAAAATGAAACATGATTTGCCGATTTCAACAAATTTTCATTCAGTTTAGAAGGATATCATCTCAGGACAATTCAAATAATAGTAACATAAACGTGATAATCATCATCATTGGATAGTTAATACATGTAGAGTTTAGACAATTAATGCTGTTTTTCATAAGATATCTTGCCAATTGCTTGATAAAGCGGAGCCACGACGTTGGGAAGTTACAAAGTGGGGCCTGGAAATCTCTAACTTTTAAATGCTTGATTTCGGAATTTACAGATTCCATGTGCAATACTATAACCATCATATTAAGCAAGGTTTTACTCTTATAGGAAAAGTATTTCGAAAGCTGCTCACGGTGGAATTACAAGCATGGCCTAGTTGCAAGACAAGCTAATGTTTTATTAATTCCCTATTTCAATAACCAGCTGACTACTTATACTCGTACAATTGGTTTGTATTTTCTCATGCAATTGGCCCCAGGAAGCCAGGAATGATCTTGGCCAATAGGTAATAATTTATTACAATGATCGATTTATCTTTATATGTTTATCAAATACATGAAGAAGACAACCTTGGAAGAAACCTTGGATGCCTTGGTAAAAGAAAATTGATTCGAGATCAATTCAAGATTGAAATCGACGACTGCATTAATCTCTATGTATTAATGTATGTTTGTTTGTTCCGGATTTACGGTGAAACGCCGCAATAGATTTTCATGGAATTTAACAGGAATGTTCCTCTTTGAATTGCGCCTTGATGTATATGTAAGGCTTTTTGAAACTTTGTATCTCAAGGATAATATGAAAGGAAAAATAATTTCCCTCACAGTCCAATATTTCTGTAGAAATCAGAATTATTCATGATTAATCAGCTGTCGAGTGGATTATTAACTGCATGCAATGACGCATGCAATTGATAACTGAATGTAACTTGGCATTTTCACTTCACCTTCCTCTGTTTTCAACTCGGGCTGACCAGTTGACAGTATTAGAGGATGCTGTGGCTTATAACTGCGATAATCAGAATATATCATCCCTGAAGTGAGTATGGATGATACGATTAGCACTTAAAGGAAATAGTAGTTCTGTGAACAGTAGACATCGTGCAGTTCCTCAGCCTCCACAGACTCCTCTTATTGAACGAGCGTTGGCGAGTCCTTATTATTGACTCAAGGTCAAAGTTGTCCGTCAGTTTGTATGTAGTACAACAACCTTAGAAAGAATAGATCAATCTGCTTCAAATTTTGAATTCTTCAAACCTTTTTACATGTCAAGCTCGTTGGACAATGAACTCAATCTTTCATCCATTTTTCAGGATATAAAAATAACATTGAAAGTGCATAGGAAAAAAATGTTGTGATTTATCATTTAGTCAGCTGAAGTTAATTGCATGCTATTTCTTAAAAATTTCCATTCATTTCAAAAACCAGATTCTATTTGGGAGTTATCACACAGACTGTCCTTTATGCGCCGACACATGATTTCATCTGATCATTGTACAACATATTTAATTTAATTTACGACTTTTACGTTCTGTTTAACTAGATTCTATTTGGGAGCTATCACACATACTGTCCTTTATGCGCCGACACATGATTTCATCTGATTATTGTACAACATATTAAATTTACAACTTATACGTTCTGTTTTTACGTTCTCGTTTCTGTTAATATCGTCTGTCTGCCTGTATATTGTCCGTCTGTCACATACCTGTAATAATTAATTTTACTACTTGTGATTATTAATTTAATGGTTTTGAATTTTGATTCTGAATCATTTACCCATACGGAGTGAACTATAAAATTCCATGGATTCAGGGGCATATAGTACATAGTTGGTGAAAATTATGGAAACAGCTTAATATTCCATTTTCAAAGATAATTTGACAATAGGCTTCATTGGAAATCCTATTCGAATAAAAAAAGTATTGTTTTCTAGCTTCAAAATTTCGGTCTGGTATCTTGGATGCGCCATATTGAACTAGATTCCATTTTTTAAATGAGAAGGTTGTAATACATTATTTAAAAACAGAATTTTAAGAGAATATGAATGGTGAAAACCACACATTAATATATCAAACTGTTTCAAAGATATTAACATTTGAATATACTAATGAATATTATAGAGATGGAATAAATTAGTGAATTAAAACTACGACAGATTAAATTTTTTTCTTCGTTCAAAGTGTTAAATATATGTGAGTAGATGTTACTAAATAGTGTTTAATAACACTTGAAAAAAGTAAAATCAAATAGTTTAGATTTTCAATGAAGGAACTCATTTATTTCACTTTTGTATGATTTATTAGTATCTTTAGATAATGTGAAGATCATTGAAACGGTTTGAGATATCGATGTGCACGTTTCGTTATTAATATTCTTTAAAAATTCTGTATCGAAATCATGTAGGATCCCCATGAAACCTTCTGTCAAATTAACCTTGTAAAATAAATGTTCAGCTGTTTCCATAATTCTCACCAACTCTGTATAATTACAAGATTCACAAGAATAAATTGCGGATTTCAAAAATCAATACAGCAATAGTTCATGAGCGTGCTCACAAACCCAGCGGGTAACTCGCACTGTCCTTGAGCGTAAATTCTGCCCTTTCTAGTCGTGTTGGCGGGATATCGGCATAAAGACGGCTAATCGCTGATTTGGCTGTTTGGGTTGATGTGTCTACAATGCTATTCATCTGTTGTAAACAACTACAACTGTATCATCAAAAGCCAATTTCCTACAAGACATAAACTGTTCATCCCGAGTTGAAAGCAGAGAAAGGTGAAGAGAAAATGCTCAGCTAAATTGAGTTATTAATTGCATGCAATTAATTGACTGACCGAAGTGAGGTCTGATTCAAGTCGACGGTTTCGTATTTCTTTCTATGTATTTATGCTTATACGTTCATATTTTTTTATGTTCCGCATTTACGGTGAAACGCGGCAATAGATTTTCATGGAATTTGATAGATATGTTCGTTTTTGAATTGCGCGTCGAAGTATGCCTAAGGTTTTTGAATTTTTCCATTTTTAAGGTAATATAGAAGGAAAATGAGTTTCTTCCATAGTCCAATATTACTGTGAATATAATTGAAAATGAATTTAATCCTGAAATCGTGAAGACTTAGATATGAAGTTCAATGTTTCTCTGTTGTCTTGTATCACAGTTATTATATTCTACAATAAGGTTTTTTCTCTGAACATTTGCAATAATTGATAATAATTTTTTTCCAGTTTTGAGGAAACCTAACAATAGGTCAAAGTTGCTTACAGAGCGTGATGTCTACTGTTCACAGAACTACCAATACCTTTCTCAATTGTTTTATTCAACATATTTACCGGGTACAGTACTTGTACCTTTATTAGAATTTCTATAATAATGGAAATTTTTGATCCAGCATTGATTTCCAGTAAAGACTGCCAAGAGAGAAAACAGCTTTAAGATTTCAATGTGATCGTTGTTCTCTATAAAAGAACTTCTAAATAACTATGTAGCTGTGAAAAGTGATCAAAGTAAAAGTGTCAAAGAGTTTCTGGATGCATTTCCATAGTTTGAAATGTTCTGTTCACTTTTTTGTGAATGTGAATTCCATGTATAATTCAACCAGCAATATCGGGAACCGAGCTTCGCTCTGGGGTACAAAAGCATAAAACATTTATTACAAAAAAGACATTATAATAACATTCATAGGTCATACAGAAATGTTCTATCTAATCACAGTAAATTGAGATTAATTCCCAGAGGAATGCAAGAATTTCCCTCACAAAGGCCCGGTTGCACAAAAGCTGGTTAAATTTCAATCCTGATTAATTTCACGTGAGCCAAATCAGAGAAGACTATTTCAAAAAGATGGATCTACTGGAATTAATCAGGATTGAAAATAGCCCAGCTTTTTTGCAACCGACACTAAGTACCTGATTGAATGATTGCAAAAGTTCAACAGCTGTGTCATAATTTTGACACAGTTCCACACACACAAAATCGCTCACTCACTTCCATCACCAACAGACGACGAAGTAATTATTATCCGCTGTTTTTCAAGAATGAATAATAACCCTTTCAATGTCCTTTAGCAAGTTTTCCCAGGGATGAAACCTAGTGCAATCGAATTTTTATATTATAAACCTACTATGTTCTGAATTTCGTGAGAATCGTTAGAGCCGTTTTCGAGATCCGGTGAAATACAAACATATAAACACCTAAACATCTAAACATATAAACAGAAATTGCTCGTTTAATTGTTTAGGATATTGAAGTATAAAACTTCAGCGTCCATCTTGATCTACAGTTCATTAGAACCAGCGACTATTACATCTTCTCAAGCTGTCCAATTCCATTACAAGTTGATACTTTCATAAAGTATGGGTAAACAACTGGATATTGTGCGTGTAATTAAGATCAGGAAGTTGAAATACTTTGGGCACATTATGAGAGGACCTAAGTATGTAATTCTGCACCTCATAATACAAGGTAAACTTGTTGGTAAGCGTTCAGTGGGACGTAGAAGAATGTCTTGGTTGAGAAACCTGAGGGAGGCATTCAACTGCTCGTCACAGGACCTCTTCCGAGCCGCAGTAAACAAAGTGAGAATTGCCATGATGGTAGCCAACCTCCGTAATGGAGAAGGTACCTAAAGAAAAGAATTTCATCAATGATACTCGTAGATCATTGTGAAAGAGATTAGAGCAAAGATAAAAATACATCCAAACACATATACCAAAACATATGCAAATTTTGTTATCTTTCCTTCTCATTCATTTCCTTGTCACTTTGTCCCAATCAGCCCAAATACCCCACACCCATCCAGATAATTAAAGAGAACAATGATAATTTCTGGTCTTAATTTTTTTATTTGTTTTAATTTATACTCATTTCCAGATGAAATCACGAAAATGCATCTATTTTCAATCATGAATACGAGTGATTTCAACTCGAAATGTATTCTTCCATGTGATGACAACTAATCTGGCTCAATAACCTACAAAACCCAGCAAATATCAACATACATGATAATTCAATGCAGGGAGAAATCGATTTTCAAAACGCATGTTCCCCGAAAAACAAATACCAAATCCAATACGTCAGGACGCTCCATTTTAATGGAGGTGGCTTTGAAAAAGCAGCATAGAAGACAATACATAATTTACGGCCTTGATATATAGTAGACAAATACAGCAAATAAATTATTTATATGAATGTCATTCCCGTATGAATAGAATTACGACGATTCTAACTTAAACAATAGATTAATTCCAGCAGTCTGCTTTTCTCATTCTCTCTCTCTCTCATATCAGTCCGCAAGATGAGAAGAGGAATTCATCGAAGCTTGCCTAGCACTGACTAATCCCAATAACGAATCTAGGTCACGTTTTGTCTTCAGACTTGGCCTATTTTTGACAAGCACACCATATATCCAACTGAAACCGAGTGAGCGAGAAACGCCTTTGAAAAACCATCACAGGAGCTTTCCCGAGTTCATAGGAGAGACGAGAGGAGTACGACGGCACTATTCATCCCGTTCAGCTAGGATGAAAAGAATTGCTTTCTTGTATCGGAAACTTTATAGCTCCAGCAGCAGACAGACATGCGGAAAATGATATGCCATGTTGTGAGCATAACCCAGTGTTCATAAATTCTTTATCTTTCCACCATAAAAGAAAATATTTGAAGTGTTCATCTGGATTGAATTTTAATACTGGAAATCGAGATTCGATAGATAGAATATGATACAAAATACTTGAAGATTAACTGTTATAGAATGTGAAATAATGGAATAGCGTAGATGTCATGATACATTCCTCTGTTATGCATCCAGTGACGTTCGCATGTAAGTGATATAGAAAGAAAAGCAAATGATTTAATGACTTGGTAACAAGGATGAGATTTCTTGAGAAAGAGAAAATCTGTTGTGATGACGAATCCATAGTCATGGTCTTAGTCATAGTCCTAGTCATGGTGATAGTCATAGTTGTGGTCATGGTCATAGCCATAGCCATAGTCATGGTGATAGTCATAGTTGTGGTCATGGTCATAGCCATAGCCATAGTCATGGTGATAGTCATAGTGGTCATGGTCATAGCCATAGCCATATTCATGGTGATAGTCAAAGTTGTGGTCATGGTTATAGCCATAGTCATGACGACGAGTCATTCATATTAGTTGTACGGTATACTTGATTAATTGTAATGAGAATCTTTTTGTGTAGTTGAGAAGTTGATATTGTTATAATTATTCATATTGAATAAGAAGACTAAGAAATTGTCAAAAACCACTTTTTTTAAAGTTAGAAAGACCAGTTTTGGTTGTTACACCATTGTCAATCTCTGATAAACTGATCAGAGATCAGAGAACAGAAAGAGAGAGAGAGAGAGATCAGTTTATCAGAGATTGACAATGATGTAACAACCGAAACCGGTCTTTTTCACTTTGTGTAGCGTAGATCACAATAGTGGAAAAAATTGTAGTGAAATTCAATTTCATCAGTTCATCAATATATTACAATAGTAACGCCTTGAACTCTATTTGATGTTCTCTATCTAGAAATTACCTATTTACTCCATTCTGGATGCGATAGGAATAATTTTTCTTCAATTAATTTTTAGAAATTGTGAAGGAAAAACTGAAATACACCCAAATCTGTTGACATAATATTCCACTACATCTCTCTACAATTTTACACTATTAATTCAGCTTAACCGTACTCCCTAAAATTCAAGCACTATTATTTTTTCAAGTTTGTCTGAACGCCCATTATTTGCCAACGATTAGGGGCTCGCCGTTTTTCACAAGCCAGCCAGAGATAAGATAATTCCGGGTGAAAAGCCCACTTAGGACGAAGCACTATTTCTGCACAATCGAAACGGCGGCGGCTAACCCTAACTGGAATGGCTGCCATCAAAGTCTCTGCCGAACAACTGGGGACTCATAAAACCCTGTTCAGGTTGTAAATCTCTTCGACACACGTTCTCCACATACAATGAATGCTTTGCTCCAGCCAACAACTAAACACTACTATAATAGTCGGATTCACTTTAAACTGTCAGCAATTATTCAATGTCAAGCATTGATGTTATTTATAAGGAGTATTGACAGTTTGAATCTCACTAAAGGTTGTACCCTGTGTCAGTATGTGATAGTGATGGTGGCATGTAATGAGAGAGAAGACTCGCAGATAAGACTATCAAGTCGACAGACTATGCAATACAGATGATCTCTGTATTGTGCAATGGACAGATGATATCGATACAGAGTAGGTGAATGTGCGAAATGATGATGATGATGAAGATGATAGTATTCAAAATTTTTTGATAGTTACAAGTTTTTTTAGATAATTTGATAGTTACAAATTTTTCAAGAAAAATTAACACATACTTATACCCATTGTTTTTACATTTTATGAGGAACGAATAAATTTTAAACGAGAGACTCACATTAATTTCATGTGCCTGTTTCAAAAATCTGGTGTGGCGCACTCACACAACTTTCCTTGCCGTTATGAAAATTGATCACCTGACGCTAGTGTTCCCACGCATCTCAAATCTACTATTCAAAGATTTGAGCCAGCTGGTGCCAGGTCAATAACGCTGAAAACACACGAGGTCTGCTATCTCTTCATAGTCAATCATTCAATAGAATCAACAGTTGCCAACAGTTTGCAATATTGGATAATCACATTTTCTCGAATTTCGAGCTTATTTTAAATTTTAGGTGAAAATGTTACCAGACATTAATTTATTGTAGAGATTCTCATACTCAATCTTTTCCACTCGGAATGTTAGGATTAAATTGTATCTGAAGCCTGATAATTGAGAATCTAAAATCAAACTTTGCATAGATGGAGCGGAGTTCCTGAAATTTTTACAGATATGGGGCTTAGGGCAGTTGATAGAGCTTATCAATGACTATTCAAAATATGAATTTGATCAAAATCGTTGGAGCCGTTTTCGAGAAAATCGCGAAAAACCCTGTTTTTGCAACATTTTCGCCATTTTAGCCGCCATCTTGAATCGCATTTGATCGAAATTGTTCGTGTCGGATCTTTATATTGTAAGGACCTTACGTTTCAAATTTCAAGTCATTCCGTTGATTGGGAGATGAGATATCGTGTACACAGACGCACATACACTCATACACACACACACACACACACACACACACACACACACACACACACACACACACACACACATACAGACCAATACCCAAAAACCACTTTTTTGGACTCAGGGGACTTTGAAACATGAAATTAGGGTACCTTAATTTTTTTGGAAAGCAATACTTTCCTTACCTATGGTGATAGGGCAAGGAAAGTAAAAATATAATAATTATTTATAATATTTTCAGAAAAAGGCAGATGATATAAAAAACCATGAAATTTAATGATCACTGGATTCGTATTCATCTTCTTTCAAGTTTCAAGCTCAAAGATAACTTTGAATATTCTATTCTCACTGGATATTCAATATGAATGAGTAAAACTTTCAGTGAATAACCGAGTTTATTGAAAAATAAACAGAGTGACAACACAACTAAGAGAATAAGGCAGAATTCCAATCATTTTCCCCATCAATAAGACACTATGTGATTGATAGACTACCACTATAAACACTCAATGATGATTTTCCATCAAGCGTATTTCAAATAGTAAACAAATGAATTTCCTCATTTTTCCAGCACGAAAATTTGATTTGTAAAATGAAAATTGTGGTCTGAATCACCCCTAGAACAACCATGTTGCTGTTGCTGAGAAGGTTGTAGAGATGATTAACAATTGCAGTCAAATGTTGAAATAATTCATGATTCCACAAAAGCAAAATATTAGACAAATGAAATAGTATTGGCGCCTTAGAGCTTGTTCACATGACAGCGACTTACGCTCGGATGTCGCGCGGTTGGCAAATCGCTCGATTTGACAGTCTCGTACACATGACAGCGATTCATGAGCGATTTGCCCTCGGTTAAGTCTGAGATTACAACCGCCGCGATTCGCCGGCGACTACTAAACCGAGCGATGCATGTGTACGGCACCATGTGTTTCCCTATACCTGGCAACCGCTTGGTTGGTCAATCGCGCGACAACCGAGCGTAAATCGCTGTCATGTGAACAGGCTCTTAGCCTGCCACAATAAAATAATCAATTTTAATAACCTAGAATCGTTACTTCAAGCTACAACCCACAGGTCATATACTGTCATGAGCCTTGAAACCGGAGCATTCTCATGTTCTATCTAAAAAGTTCAATTCTAGAATTTTTTGTAGGAGGTACACATACAGAATGGTATCCACACACCCCTAGCGAGACCCTAGAGGCATACTTATCAATTTGCAACATACGCCACTGTAATGGGGCAGACAGTTTTCATTGAATAGTTGCATCCCATTGACGCGTGCATTGTAGGTGGAATAGGGTGGTTGTTGTGAAGCCTAGAGGGTGCCATGACTGAGATGGAAAATAAAAAGCAGGTGGTGGCGAGAGTCTACATGAATATTCAACACCAGTAGAGTGGTCGGTGTGTTTTGAAAAGCCGCATCAAGCACTACTCATTTTCAAAAGAACCTAACTGCCTCCTTTTCAACCAATAGCACAGGCATTCTAGAATCTCTAGCGAGTTCTATCATCAAAATTTAAACAGTTTGTGAGGTCATCAGATCTCCATTGGATCGGAAACGTGGTTTCTATATCCAGTAGATGAGATTCCTGACTCTCTCATCCTTTCTCCATTTTTCTGTCTTTTTTTCTATCACACTCACTCATTCACAGCACATTCCTATTCTATTTTATCGAGCTAGAACTCAGAAAGGTGATAACAGGCTCAAACCCAACAGGTTTGTGTGTCTGCTCTCCAACTCAAACATTATCATAGGATCGATCTGTTAGAATAATGAAGTCTTAACTGATTCTCTTCAAAGTCCGAGGTTTGATAAACAACGTAGTATCTATTCGTGTCACTGGAAAAGTTGAATAGTTCAGGAGAGGTCAATCGGATATTTATTGTTTTTTTCAGTTTATAACTTGATGGCGTTATACATGATATTTTTCAAAGAAAAACGTTAAAATGTTTTGAATTTTATTCAACCACAGTGACATCTGAAATAATGCTTGTTACCTTAAACACTGGGCTCCCCATTGAAAGCATTCTAATATTATTTATAGTCTTGGTTCTATATTCTAAAGTGATCTTGTGATCCCACTCAATGTTAAGTATCAATGTACTTAGAATACATTGTATTCTCAGTATATTGTTGTGGATGATATAAGAGTTTCTCTGCTATTTTATGCTATTTGTTTTTTATTCAACGAGCGACAGCGAGTTCTCACTTTTAACTTTTTGAAGGCCAAAGTAGTCATTGTCCGTCTGTTTGTATGTCCTACAATCACTTGAGTTAGAATTGATCTATCAGCTTCAAATTTTGAACAAGTATACAAAGTGATTACTATTAATAACTTAATACTACTTGTGATAGCAGTTGCTATGACGTTGGCAAATTTTTTATTCAAAGTGTTAAATTTGTGAGTAGAAGTTATTGCTCACTACCACTTGATTATTCAATGTAGGTTATCACTTATTTTATTTTTGTATAATTTATTAGTATCTTTAAATGTTGAGATCATTAAAACGGTTTGGGATATCGATGTGCGGGTTTCGCCATTAATTTTCTTTTGAAAGTATGTATTGAAATCATGTTTCACATGACCACTTTCCTATTTGGGAAAATGAAGTTGGGCTCAATATGAAGCTGGATTCGAAATGAAGTTGGATCTGTCATATGGATGGCGGACAAAAGTTTTGAAGCGACAGAAATTAGTTTTTTCCAATTGGAATAAGATCCCCATGAAACATACAGTCATAATAAAGTTGTAAAATAAATATTTAGCTGTTTCCATAATGATTCTCACCAGCTCAGTATAATTACAAGTTGCGGATTTCAGATATTAATAAAACAGTTCATGAACGAGTTGAGTTCTACAACCCAGCGGGTATACTAGTATATATTTTGACTGTAATAGAATAAATGTTTTGAAAACGAGTTTCGTGAAGTGAAATAAGTGAATTCAAATCTTTTGCTCACCTCCATGTGAGATTTGAATAAAGTTGCTTTGAATTCCCATAAAAAGGATAAATGCAACAAACTATTTTGTTAATGTATCTTCTTACCGACCCCATAAACTAATGATATGTATTATATATAAATAATACGAGTAATATTTACCCGTATTATCATACCAGTAAGTCTAAAGTGGAAGAAGTTTTGTATTGTATTAGTCAGTAAATTGCATACTCACATGTGAATGATGTAAGACTTTATAATGTATGAAAATCTTATATGTAATAATAATAATAATATCTCAATGTATCTCATAATTATTTAAGTCTGCAGTAATAATGTAAGTCTTCTTCGTTTTTATATTTCCTCCAATGCAAACATGAATTTAATGATGCTAAAAAGACTATTGTGAGGATATGCTCCAATTTAGAAGATTATTATATAATCTTCTTCATTTTCATATTTCCTCCAATGCAAATATGAATTTAATGATGCTAAAAAACTATTGTGAGGATATGCTCCAATGTAGAAGATTATTATATAATCATATGCAAATGCAAATATGAATTTAATGATGCTAAAAAACTATTGTGAGGATAAGCTCCAATGTAGA
The DNA here is from genome assembly GCF_014356525.2 of Nilaparvata lugens. Lineage (NCBI taxonomy): Eukaryota > Metazoa > Arthropoda > Insecta > Hemiptera > Delphacidae > Nilaparvata > Nilaparvata lugens. The sequence goes on from NC_052511.1 coordinate 667,892, forward strand.
AGATTATTTCACCTTCAAACAATTGAAACCTGGTTGGATATTCCATTGAATAATGACTGCAGTCCCCAAATTTCCAGAAAATATGAAAAACAATAAATTCATTGAGCTAGCATTATTTCGACTACTAGCCCACAGAGGAAACTTACCTCGCTGCTAACTTAAAAAGATCACAGCACATATTTCAAGCTTCAACTCATAAAGATTCCCGTTTATTTCTCAAGCACCTAAAGATCACACGAAATAAATTATCAACAGACCATTTCCTTTCAAGCTCTGTTCAAAAGTTTATTTCTGCGTGGTTTATTCCCATAGTCTCGACAAATCTTCATTGAAGTACCATTTTTCATCGGGAATATATTGGGCTGCCGTGTATCCGTTAGTAGTGAGAAGAGGGGAAATTCAGTGGTGAAAGGGAAAAGGGGAAATTTAGTGGGAAAGAGGGACTATCACCAAGTGCTGTAAAATTCAGGGTCTGTGTTCAGCTTTACCTCCTATAAAATGAAATGAAATGAGTGTAAGTTTGTGGTTGTAAGTGTAGGTATGGTTCGGCTACCTCACCCTTGTATTGCTTATATAACCACAATGGATTCCCCTCTCATGGCTACTCTTCTCACGTATGATCAAACACTTGTGCAGAAATACATTGGCGCAGCAAAGAACAAGCTCTGATACATCATTTCCATCACTGACATTTCACATACGCAACATCGAATGATATACTGGTTTCAACCTTTGTATTCCCTTCTGCATAACATGTGTGTCTATGAACTTCTATTTCAGTAAAATACGCGAGCTTTCGTTAAGTAGAGAGGAAAGTAGACTCGCACAATAAGAAGTGTCTGAGATGAAGTTGTTGATAACTGAAGTTAAGAATGAGTGGAGATATTATAGTCTCAACTATTTCAATAAATTATTTCTCATCATGTCATCTTGCAGTTGAGAAATTAATGAACAGGAAATGATTGATTCATTAAAAGCCCTCCTCAAATTTAGTGATTTGGAGAAATAGGAATGCAGACAATAGTTGAATGCAGAGCAAAAGTATTCTCCTTACTCTTTATATTGGAATATTGATCAATTCTCGTTTTCTTGTTTGATTGTTTTACTTTGAAGATTCACGATTTAAGACATACCACTTTTCAGTACTCCATTCAGTAACCCACTTTTGTTTTCAAAGTACTCATACTTTGAAGGATTGGATAGGACTGAGAAAACTTAACATCCGATCATGGAAGCCGACTTACCAAAACCTTTGGGTGTATTCATTGTTCTGGGGGGGGGGGAGGAGGAATTAATACAATACCCACCTCCACCCAAAAAAAGGAGCGGTCCGGGGCTTCAACCCCGGAAAGTTTTTGAAATGCCTAGAAGCATTTTTAGGCCTGATTTCACCATAAAAAACTAGGTTTTGGAGTAAGTTCGATTTAGTAAGATGATTTGAAACTGGCTCCGTAATATGTTTTTGTTGGTTTAGAATCTACTGTCACTCAAGCCGATCCTTTTTTATAGAATCAGGCCTTTAAACTTATCACAGTATTGATAAACCAGGGAAGAGAATATCAAAACACAATAAAATTTGATTGTATGCTGAGTAGCAATTAATTCTTGACTAAAATAAAATGAAAACTTGCTTGTTATTGAGCTCATAAAATCTGTTGGAGTTTTTTATTGAAGTATTTCTTCAACTTCTTAAGTTGACAACAACATTGAAACTTAGTGTAAACATTAAACTGTAAACCTCTTATATTAATCAATCATCTTTATTCAAATATACATAAAAATGTACAAGAATGCGTCAATTAAAAAAAAATAATTTCTTGGAAATATAACATGTCAGTCATAACAAATATATATAAAAATTTACAATACTCATCTAATAGTCCTCAAGGATGGTTTTCCAGAAACTCATCCACCGATTAATAGGCTTTTTCTATTAAAAAATTATGAAGGTTAGCTTTGGATTTTCTCAATCTCAGTTAGTTGATAATAGTTTCAAAAAGCTTGGGAGTCTGTTATAAAATTTGCACCCTAATTTTCCCAAATACTGATTTATATGGATTCAATAATCATCAATAATGACTAAAAATTGCTTATATAACCATCCCAGTCATTTGGCAAAGCAAGTCGGGCCAAAGGCTATTCCAAATGCTTTTCAGGACCAAAATTTTATGGAAAAATGTTCCACTTCAAGTGTTTTGAGGATGGATGAGTTATTTACGCTTCATTATTGGACTTCTGTCACAACAAGAAATCCAAAACTGCACATAAAAACAATCTTTCCAAAGAGTGTTATCAATCACGATCATGAAGTTTCCCTCACTTGTACACCTTTTTCCATCTATCATTTTCGCATTTTTCTCTCTTTTTTCCTACCTTTTATCCCTCGTTCTCATTTCTCTCTCTCTTTTCCTCCTTCATTGGAATTCATATTCCTTCATTCTATATACGAGATGAAAGGCGAGCATGTTGCAAATTCATCTTTCTGGCTGTCTTATTATTTGTGTTGTATCTTACCTAGTTTGATGATAAACGACATGAGACTGGTAATCCATTGTCGCGTACGAAATACTGTACACGACTACATATCCCAGCATCTGAAGAAGAACCCAACACCTGCTTCACTTTCATCTAAATCCAGCTATGCTTCTCATGTCTTAGGTCAGGAATAATTTATGCTGGTAGCATTTAAGTGATGGATTTGAATAAGGATATATGCACGAAGGAATTCTTATCCCATTAGCAGAGGTAGAAGAACAATGTACACAAATAACTCTGTGGTGAATGCTTCCCTCTCTCAACTTCTGCTTCATATCTTAATAAGAGAATATTCGAATCTTGAATTGCAAGATCCGTGGTTCCTTGTAGGAGTATGTCATAAATTTTAAATAACGAATTCACTTGTTACTAATTATTTGAAATAACGAGTCATTATTGATTGAGATATTAAGAAAACACCAATAGATTAAGTCCGAATACATTTTTCTGACGTCATTTAACATCCAAAACGACTTAAAAGTGAACCTTTGATAGATTTGCGAACAAGAATTTGATACCTGCTTCAGTGGAGGGGCTGTCATTGAGCTATAATAAGATCCATGTTATAATGACAGTATTTGATTAACATTGGTGTTGCTATCGTTGCATATCATTCAACAAAGCAGACAGCGCGCTATCTGTTCCAGCTCCGAAACGTTGCTAGATCATCTTTTAACAATCTTAAAAAAATATCGATTATTATTAACAAGAATGAAGAATTACTATTACATCAGATATAGTAATCAGGTACCGGAATCAGCTATTTTCTATGGAAAGCAGTGACAAGGCAGAGAATCTGCAACGCTGTTGTCCTTTCTTCTTCACTGACATTATAACGTGGACCCTGCCTATATATCTCATAACTCCTACCGGCTACTTCTGAATTCAACATACTGTGTTTTAAATCAGCACTTGAAATCCCATCCAATTCAAATCTCAATACAGTCGATGAGAGCTGTTGAAAGGGTTCAAGAAAATTAATAGTTGTATCTTGGAATGAAGTATTGCTGATAATGGGGTGAATTTCTCATTGATGATTATTGCATGATGCATGAATATGTTCTAACGAGGAATAAAATTATAGGGGCTCTAGTGTAGCATCAAATCAAGAATAGATTGTGCACTCACAGTCATATTCACAGCGTATCAACTGTGTGGTTACAATTCAGACTTAAGATATTATGAATTGAGCGCTTCATTTACTTCAAGAATTGACATGGCTGGTCCGACTTGTTGTTGATTGAAAACATCCTGATGCTCTCATCTAGAGCACTCAAACAAATTAGCCTACAAATAAATTAGTCCAAGCGTAGCGAGTAGCAGGCTCTTATGCAAAACAGACGTTTTCTCCAAGTCACTCCGACAAATGGCTGGAAGGAAAAATTTGCGGCAAACATCGGCCAGACTGAATAGCATGAATATTTTATAAGGGGTCTGAAATGTGCCCCCGGGCACTGTACCCTCTCTGGGGGCGAAATAAACTTCGGCTCGAGTGGAAGTTTGTAAACAAAGCGAAAATCTGACTGAATCTTCTCTCAGCGGCGGTGAGGTCGCATCCTGAGCTCCTGACGGCGGCACTAACGAAAAGATTCGGACAACTTTTTCCACGTGTCAGTATCCTTCATGAATAACTTCTTTGTTTCTCATTCAACCAATGCTGACAGTGGTGAGTGAATCTCAATAAAGAAGAGAAATCTCTGGCAAATCATACGGTTGGAATAGTAGTAGTGTATGGTACATTGCCAGTATATAATTCTCGTGGGAGTGGTAAGCTTAGTACATTCATGATATGGTAAGGCATCTGAAAAGACCGTATCTCAATTTCACTTTTCGGTTTTCTAGTGCAGGAATAGTAAAGTGGTGCGATCGGGTACAACGAAGCTTTCAGCAGTATATTGATATAGTCGCGAACATTGGAAGCACTGAAATTCAAGAAGAAAAGTGATTAGCAACTCTAAATATTTTATATATCAATATTATTTATTCAATTTTTTTAAGACGATGAAAGTCTCAGTTGGAGTACACACTATAGTTATTTGTATATCTAGAGTGAAAAGTACTGTTTTTTCTCCCTGATGGAAAAGTTTGAATCCCGAGTCAAAGCCGAGGGCAACAATTTTTCTGATGGAGAAAAAACATTTTTCACTCGTGATATACACAACATTTTTCCTCCACCTACATTTTTATAAAAACTGCAAATAAAATAACGTACGTGACCAAACAATGTGTTGCAACATAATCTAAAAAATTAACAGAAACAGCTGGCTTGTAATCACAGTTCTCCGCCGACAGCACTATCTGTCGGCAAAAGTTGTAACAACAATGGCCGCCACAACTACAGCTATGATGAAGTTCGCGTTTGAAATTTGATTAGTTAATGAGGAATATTCGTTGGCTGGTATTTTGAATAACATAGAATAAAAAAAAATATACATTTTTTATTTTAGTGATATGAAGTTTGTAATAATTCTAGCATACAAACATAAATTACATAATTGATCAAATGTCTGGTTGAGGTATTGAATTTAGTTGGTTTAATGGCTTACTCTATATGCTTCCTCATCTGAGCTTAGACCTTCTAACCTATTCCAAATGTAAGTTTTTAAAATAGAGATGCTTCCCATGTTATTTAAATGGAGTCACTTTCACGCTCTAGGGAGTTCTCCTGTTTTTTCCTCCCGAGAGCGAAAAAGTGACACTTTAGTATTATGTTCCAGGGAGTAAAGTAAGCACTTTAGACAGGAGGTGGAGGAAAAGAGTATTTACTGTATAATTGTTAATACTTTTCAACCTTCTTCTATTATTTCTCTCCTCCTCCTCGTATTTGAAATAGAAATGATAATAATGTTATCACAACAGAAGCCTCATAATTATTGGTGGAGGGTTGTTTAGATTCACTCTTATCAGTTGAGCTTGGACAAGCTTAGTTGTGCTACATACAAAAGTAGGTACAGTAGTTACAAAATCAGTACGTGAATAAAAAAATTAACTTTCCCAGATTATCTACATAGCTTCTAAGTGATCATTAGTATTATTTTAGCGTAACAGTAGAGTAGAAAATGATTGAGCTTCGATGTTTCCGTGTTGATGTCTTACTTCTAAAACACTAATGAGAAGATAGCGTGACGATGAGTTTACACATTTTCATTCGAAGAGATGAACAATGAAGACCCAGTTAAGGTTGAAGTTCACTATTATCATATTTCAAGAAAAATGAATTGACTTGAATCGCTTGTAAAGAAGTATAAAATTGTTGATAATTAATTGTTGTTGTCTTCTCTTCACAATAATGATAATTCAAGTACTTCTTTTCACACTTTTATTTCCCAAATCGTTGTTATAATACAAATTACTATCCAATTATTAATCTCTATCAATAATATTCCCCTCCCCATTATCTTCGACCAACTGATACGTACAGCTGATTTTGAACACTATATTATTATCTATAGTCTATAAAGTACTATACCATGACATGCGATTTGGTAATGATTCATTTTTTACTCTTGCCCAAAGTATGTTAGAAAATCAGAGAAGAAGGTTCTTATTGCATTTATAACACCAACGTTTCACATTCCACAAATGCTGACAATTTGAGGTGAATTTTTCAATAGAGTAAGGGAAACAGCCTCTATACCTGCCAAGTTTTTTCTCTGTTTTCCCATTTCAACGTGGTTCCTGTTGTTCATTTCGAGATTTTCTTTCTTCTCCACATGCTGTGCGTGATCCATGGATCCTCTAGCAAGCAATCAAATATTTTCATTGTTTTTCAGTTTCCAGCACATTTTTACAAGTAGAAACACACAAGTCACTCATCGCCACACAGATAAGATAAAAATTATTCTAGTTTTATCACAAGCTATAACTTTTTTCTCATATTTGAACTAGTCACTCTAACTAACCATTAATTCTTCGTAAATATATCTCATAACTCAATTATTCAATACTAAAGTCATCCAGTAGAGTCCCAAATTACTTTCTTTAGAATATAATCACACTACATTCTTCCACTCACTGCACTTGCTACTTTTATATAACAGGCCTTTATACATCATTTTCAATTTTCACTTCACCAGCACTACACCAACAGGGTTGTCATCTTCTAAATCGCCTCTTGAGTTGAGTGTTGTCCAGAATGACGTCGATGCTGTCGTGCTGATCAAGACATGGCTGCCAATTATTGTCTTATCTCGCTGGTCACATAGGGGATGTGAAGGTCTCGATGCGGATCGCTGCCCGTATGTACCAGGGCTCATTCACCATGTTCCGCAGTACTCTATTCTGGATGGTGTAAATCATATTGATGTTCTCGATTCTAGCTAGAGAAGCTCCACAGCTGTAGTTCATAGTTTCAGATGTATGTTCTTTTTGGTGAAATTAACATGTATGGACTCCAACTCAATTAATCAGATTCTCCATTTCTTAGTCTAGTCTTTGAATTTGCTGGTGGAATTCTGCAATTCAGTTGTTGCTTCTTTAGCTGTTTCACCTTCTGATAATATTGCATACTCTTCAGCAAAAATGTTGCAATTGTCACTTCATCAAAGTGAAGAATTTCACTTGTGTGGAGCACATGAAGAACTGGTCCCAGCACATTGCCTTGGGAACTACAGCTTTTATTTCGTTTATCACCTAGTTTTACTATAATTAATCTGTCTGTGATGTATGATTCTAAAAGATTAACTAGTTGAATTAAGAGGATTTTACAGAGTTTCTTGATCAGTCCTTGATGCTACACCTTGTCAAAAGGTAGTTTATTCTTCAATGAATCATATTGGTGTTCCTGTGTACTTGTTCAAGAGTTGCATGCTTCCGTCTGAGTCCAAATTGGTTAGCTGGTATCAGATTAATTCTTCATATTTTTGGTGACAATTTTTCAATAAGTTGTGAATTTCTGTCAGAAGAGATATGAGATGGTACGATATGATTCTGCTTCTTGTGGGGGCTTTCCCGATTTTTGCAACAGGATGACTTCCGCCACCTTCCACTTTAAAAGAACGTGCTGCAATTGTAATGATGCATTATGTCAGCATGCAGTAGGACTATGCATTTTGCAGTATGTCAACATGATAATTCCTTCCCTTGGGAACTTCTTCAAAATTTCGCCTGTGATCAAATCAAATAAAGGAACTTTCTTAGTAATTGGTTTTTTCTTTATTTCTTCTTGAACGTCTTCTATAGAAACTTAATCAATCTCTGTTTCTCACCCTACAAGAGCATAAAACATAATATGTTCTTCCAGATTCAGTCTGGGTTGAATGTTGTTTGGCTCAATAATTTTTTGCAGATGATTTATAAATATTTCTGCTTTTTTGTGTTGTTCTTCGCCTGTTTAATCGGGGGAGATTGCATGGAATTGGCGGCTGAATTTTATGTGTGGCTTTCCATGAACAATATAACCTGTACTATTGTCCGCTGATAGATTCTAAATATAAGTATGGATGGATCAATCTGTGAGTTTTCTCCAGCACTCTTCTTGATTCCTGGGTAAGTGATAAATCGAAATAGAATTGTCAGTGTTCTCTTATTAATAATCAACATAAAATATTCACATTTTAATGATAGAGAGGATATGACAACTTTCAATAGTCTTATTTAAACTTATGAAACTTATAAGAGTCTGATTTAAGTGATCAACTTGAGTATTGAACAAAATAATAATGAAGTAAGAAGACTAACGAAACTCATATGCATCATCTCGGTTTTAAAGGAGAAATGTCATTCGTTTAAACCCGGTGTGGAAAACATTAATAAATACAATCATCATCTGCAAGTAATCGTGGTTTTGAGTTAAAAGTAGTTGGTGCATATTAGTCCCTAAGGCTACTTCGAAATATAATGGTTGAAAAATGTTGTTGATTACGAGCCTTCCAAGTGAAAATCTACTGCAAGTCTTTTCTTGCTTGATTTCAACTCTTATTCTTTCTCAAACTCATCAAATGAGTAGATGAAGGTAGGAACTGGATTCTTCCGTTTTACAATTTAAGGTCTTTCTTCAACTCTTGTGAAAATACACAATATAAAGTCTTCAATTATACATTGCATTGACATATATTATAGTTATAACATTATTAAATATACCAACTGCTCAGTCGTTTCCCAATGTCAACTTCATCTGATCTCCCTCAATATATTTTTTAAGTTGATTGTTATTTAACACGAAATATATAATAATTACAATTATCTATTTCAATACCGGTTTAAAATGGCCATACTGATAATTGACGAGTCTTTATGGAGCTGAGGGTGTTTATTCAATGAGAATGTATCCCGAATAAGATTTCAACTCCCACCATATTCAATCAAGTTTCTCTACACTCCCACTAATAGAGCCCTACCTTCAAATTGATTAAATTGAATCACGTTGTGATACTCCACCTACAGAATTCGCTTTACAGACAGATTCACTTCAGACAGACAGCATTGGTTGCATGAGAATCATTTTAATGCTATATAGATAAGGAATGCCGACAATTTGAAAATCTTACCATTGCGAGATTACATCCAAAACGGATTTGTTATGAATTTGGTCCACAATTTCAAACCACAATCACTTAACAAACACACGACTGCATCCATTATTATTGTATTCAATTTACCTAAAAGGGTTCAATGAAATGTATTCCGTCCGAAATGAATGAAGATAGCTTTGGGAAAATCAAGCGTTCTATTTGATTTATCAGTGGTCATCTCCAATCATTGTTCAGATATCTGGATACCATAATAACCGATGTGCCACCTCTCTAGAACAATTATTATCGTTGATCGCAAGTAATGTTTGTACAAAATTATCTGATGCTGAATTATGAATAACTGAGTATGGGTGAATATTATTTCAGCTACATAGGACAAGTTGTAGAGGGTTATATTGAATAATCATTATTGTTGAGTGGAACTACTGCAGAAGAATAATATCATGTTCCAATTATTTGTTGAACAATTTGTTTTTCAACTTTGATTGAGTTACAGCAGATTTGTTTTCCTGTGGCTTGATCACGAGTGATTACTGAGTGAGCTCTCTAAAATTATGGAAATATTTCAAATGTTGATAATGTTCAAACTGGAGGGAAATTTGAAACTGAAATATTTGTTATTTGAGAATGACCAATGGATTGATGTCCATAGTCGATTGAATTGAGTAACTCATAGTAATATATGATCAATAATTTATCATTTAATACCGTATCGTTTGCAGTAAAATTGAATTATCAAGAATGTAATAAATAACTTATCGAAATTACAAGGCTGTTCATATAACTATTTGATTCAAATATCTTCCAAAAAAGGCATATGATTATTATTAAAATAACAGTAGATCTGATATATTATCGAGAATTTTCATTCAATTTGATTGATTATGCCTGATGGCTAATATCAATGACAATTCTTCCTAAGCGATAAAGCAACAGGAAGCGCAAAATTATGATTGATAAAATTCAATGTAGGATTATTCAGTAATTGAAGCTCATGGTGATAGGAAATATTGCTTTTACACACTTATCAACCTCCAATTATTTTGAAATCAGTAATACTTCATGGATCAGTAAAATTTGTCTGCCACGGAAAATTTCCAGTAAAACAACCACCTTGAAATAATAATTGAACTACTAGAGGCTCTTCGTAGAAATTGATTTGGTTATATTAATATTTCTGGATTGAGTATTTATATGAGTCTACAAATGATTTAACTGATCAAATCCAGTTGACAATTGCAACTTCGCCTTGAACCTGAAAAACTTTTTTTATCAGTATAACAGCATGCAGAACCGATATAGAATGTTGCAAATATTATTATATTTACATCTACAATCAAACTTTCACGTTGAGAATGGAATAATTTGACTCCTGAGTGCTGTTTTATTGGAGATAGAAGTTTCCATAGGGTAGACTACATGATTCAATATAATTAAGCTTGATAGATTGAATAATCTCCTGAATTAAACTACTCAAATTAAATTTCACATCTTCTGACTCATCTCAATCTTCTTCCATTGTTTTTGATTAACATCTTATAGATTTATAGTCGTCTTGGTAGAAGACAAAAGAATTTTTCCTTTAGAAACACTTATGAGAGCAAAGTTTTGAATCGAAGATTTTATGTGAAAATGAGAGGAAAATTGTGAATTATGAAACATGAAAAATTGAGCACTCCAAAGCAAGCGGATAAACATCGTCTGGAAGATTGTCGGTTCTCCTGACAAGAAGTTTAGTGCTGATTTTGATTGATGAGCTGAAAGAGCTGTCGCTTAGAAACCATTTTAGGCTTTCAATAGCGTCTCGAGAGGTTTGCATCTTGAAAGAAGAGTGGAAGAAGAATAAGAATAAGAAGAAAATAGAAAGAAGAAGGGGAAGATGAGAAAGAAGAATAAGAAGAAGAAGAAGAAGAAGAAGGAGGATGGGACTATGGCGGAAAGAAAAAGGAAGAGAAGTGGTGATTGAGGGAGAAAGATTTGCTGAAGTAGTTGCAATAGAACATGACGCCATCAAAGTAGACTGATGAAGCAGGGATGTCGGTTTTGGGGTAAGCAAAAGAGTCCCCGAAGAATATCGAAAGATGTAAGTGTTCTTCCTGATACAATTTTCACGATAGAACATTCACAGCTCACAATATTCAGCTTGCACAGCTTTTTTCCAGTTCTCATATGATATTGTAGCGTCCCTCCCAGCATTAATGTATCTAAGCTCCACGACTTGATTCATGACGATACTGTAAAAGTATCACGTAGACAGGTATTGCGTCTTAATAAACACTGTACATCTGAGTGAAATTCTCACACTAGACACGGCTTTTGATTAGAAGTAAAAGGTCTTTACTGATTAAGTGCAAGAGTTACATGCACTGGAGTTGGAAATGTCGGCCAGGATAGTCGTCTGCAGCCTTCAGTCTCCTAGTGACTAATAGTTACTACCTAGTCGCGGGTTCGAATCCTGCTAAATCCCATCGAATCGGCATGAAAGTTTGAACATCTCTATCTCAAGGTCTATCTGAGGCTGTTTTTAGTTTGATAATAAGTTGATCAATCCCCTAGACACAAAGTATATAGTTCAACGATCATAAAATATATATTATATTGAGAAACTTATTATGTTCACTGATATTAGATTCTGAACACACAAAAACTTCCTTCATTCAGAAGATTATAGGAGTTAATTTAAGCGGAATTTGATAATATGATAAGAGTTGAAGAAAGACAGAAGGAGAAGAAAATGTCTGAGAGCAAGAATAGAGTTGACAAAAAGGAGGCGCAATAGGTTGACAATGGAATTGGTTTTTGGTTGTGGTGTGCAGGAGGGGGAGATCTGACCATATGAAGACAAATACATGTGAGGGAGAAGAGGAGACAGCAGCCTCATGTCAATATGTCTGTGTGCTCCGATTTATGTCTACACTGCACCTACTACTTATTTATCGCCTCCAAATTACTATCTCTTCATTTTTCTCTTCTTTTCTTCTAATTTTCTCCTCTTCTTCTTCCTATTTCAATTCTCTCAGGCCATCTCCTGAAACTCATTTTTCTTATCTTCCTCAACTTCCTCATTGACCTTATAAAATTCTACTTCTCCCTGAATTCAGCAATTTTCTTCTTTACCCTCCCCTCCTCTTGAATCTTCTTGTTTATCTTCTCCTTATTATCACTGAAGAAATCAATCAATCCACTCCTGAATCTCCATCATCCTCCTCCTTCTGCATCTCGTTCTCTCTTTCAATTTAAGGCCCTCTCCTCTTCACTTTGTATGCTAATGACCTTTCTTCCATTATCAAATTCTCCAGTTTCCATACTTATGCAGACGACCTTCAAATCTATTTAAGCTGTCCCATAACAAAAATTAATGAAACAGTTGGAATAATGAATCAGAATATCATTTCGATAGTTGAATGGACAAAGAAAAATGGCCTTAAGCTTTATCCCATCAAAACACAACCCATTATAATTGGATATTCTCGTCTTATAAACAATATTGACCTTGAATCGATTCACAAAATTAGTGTAGACGGTAATGACATTCCTTACTGCAGCTCAGTTAAAAATTTAGGCATTTTATGAATAATACTCTTGACTGGTCAGAACAAGTGAACAAAACTTGTGAAAAGGTATTCTCAGCCATGCACGCATTGAAGAAAATGCACGATATTCTCCCTAGAAACATTAATTTATTATTGGTTCAAACTCTCATCTTCCCACATTTAATGTATTGTAATTTTTTTTCTCAACGATATGCAAGTCACTCTGAATGATAAACTACAGCGTTGCCAAAATTATTGTCTACGTTTCGTCTACTCTCTCCAACGCCATGATCATATCACCCCAGCCCACATTGCTAGTTCAACATTTAAGCTTCCCGATCAAAGGCTTTTTCGAATAGTCAAGATTGTTAGAGATATCTTGAAATACGGTAATCCGAACTTTTTTAAAGATGATTTCAAATTGTCTCTGAAGGTAGGAGGATAGATGCTACTATTTTCACAAAATCCTTTCTAGTTAGTGCCTGTCGAGCATGGAATGCACTTCCCGTTACCATCAGGTCCATCGAGAGACGAGTGAGCTTCATCCTGACTTTAAGAAAATATCTTTTGGAACAAATGACTGAAACTGTCCAGCCCTAGAACGATCACATGGTTGTCATCCCTCACCCATCCCACAAATACAAACCTATAAACCTATTATAGAATAAATTTTATATATATTATACATAATATAAACTCATGTTATTTCAATTAACCACTGCATACTGCTGTATATTACTGAAAGTTGATTACCTTGATCTACTCTCAGCCAAATCCATTTTGATAATCAATGATTTGATCTTACTTACTTATATGATTATTTTACTTTATTAATTTTCTGTTTTTTTCTCTTAAATCTTCATATTAATTAAAACTTTTACAATCTTTTCATTTTTAAATAAATCCTTCGTTGAATTGATGAAATTAAAGTTTTGCTAGAGAGTTAGGGTGAATGATACTTCGAATATTCTTTCCGAAGAATGGACATTGATATGTCCAAAGCTCCGCCAATTTATGTAGATGCATAACAATATTATCTATTTCATCTTTAGTTATTACAAATTGTTTTTTCCCATATCATATACAGCTCAATAATTATTTTCATAGTTTATATTTTGTAAACTCATCCATAATTTTGACGTATTGTAAGCTATTGTATAAAAGTGTATAAGCCAGTATATATTGTAATCTACATAAATGAAGTACTCAATCAATCGATCAATCACTAATTAACAATTTCTCCCCATTTAAGTCTCTTGTTTCCTCATCCTGTATGATTTCTCCATCTTATTTTTCCACATATCCTTATTTCTCTCTCTCCTCAGCCTTCTTCTATTTTTTCCACTGTTTTACATTTTCTCATTATCTTGTTATTGAATTTATTTGCTCTCAATGTATATTTTTGTTATGTTTGTACTTTTAACATTGTCTTCCTGCTTCTTCACATTGAAGACTCTCACATCGTTATGCTGTTGCTTCTTCTCCTCCTCATTTCATTATTGCATTGTTATTTTCTGTAATATAAATTTTTATCTCAGTCTCTTACCGAAAGAGCTGTCGCTTAGAAACCATTTTAGGCTTTCAATAGCGTCTCGAGAGGTTTGCATCTTGAAAGAAGAGTGGAAGAAGAATAAGAATAAGAAGAAAATAGAAAGAAGAAGGGGAAGATGAGAAAGAAGAATAAGAAGAAGAAGAAGAAGAAGAAGGAGGATGGGACTATGGCGGAAAGAAAAAGGAAGAGAAGTGGTGATTGAGGGAGAAAGATTTGCTGAAGTAGTTGCAATAGAACATGACGCCATCAAAGTAGACTGATGAAGCAGGGATGTCGGTTTTGGGGTAAGCAAAAGAGTCCCCGAAGAATATCGAAAGATGTAAGTGTTCTTCCTGATACAATTTTCACGATAGAACATTCACAGCTCACAATATTCAGCTTGCACAGCTTTTTTCCAGTTCTCATATGATATTGTAGCGTCCCTCCCAGCATTAATGTATCTAAGCTCCACGACTTGATTCATGACGATACTGTAAAAGTATCACGTAGACAGGTATTGCGTCTTAATAAACACTGTACATCTGAGTGAAATTCTCACACTAGACACGGCTTTTGATTAGAAGTAAAAGGTCTTTACTGATTAAGTGCAAGAGTTACATGCACTGGAGTTGGAAATGTCGGCCAGGATAGTCGTCTGCAGCCTTCAGTCTCCTAGTGACTAATAGTTACTACCTAGTCGCGGGTTCGAATCCTGCTAAATCCCATCGAATCGGCATGAAAGTTTGAACATCTCTATCTCAAGGTCTATCTGAGGCTGTTTTTAGTTTGATAATAAGTTGATCAATCCCCTAGACACAAAGTATATAGTTCAACGATCATAAAATATATATTATATTGAGAAACTTATTATGTTCACTGATATTAGATTCTGAACACACAAAAACTTCCTTCATTCAGAAGATTATAGGAGTTAATTTAAGCGGAATTTGATAATATGATAAGAGTTGAAGAAAGACAGAAGGAGAAGAAAATGTCTGAGAGCAAGAATAGAGTTGACAAAAAGGAGGCGCAATAGGTTGACAATGGAATTGGTTTTTGGTTGTGGTGTGCAGGAGGGGGAGATCTGACCATATGAAGACAAATACATGTGAGGGAGAAGAGGAGACAGCAGCCTCATGT
The DNA here is from genome assembly GCF_014356525.2 of Nilaparvata lugens. NCBI lineage: Eukaryota > Metazoa > Arthropoda > Insecta > Hemiptera > Delphacidae > Nilaparvata > Nilaparvata lugens. The sequence continues at coordinate 683,104 of NC_052511.1, forward strand.
CAATATGTCTGTGTGCTCCGATTTATGTCTACACTGCACCTACTACTTATTTATCGCCTCCAAATTACTATCTCTTCATTTTCTCTTCTTTTCTTCTAATTTTCTCCTCTTCTTCTTCCTATTTCAATTCTCTCAGGCCATCTCCTGAAACTCATTTTTCTTATCTTCCTCAACTTCCTCATTGACCTTATAAAATTCTACTTCTCCCTGAATTCAGCAATTTTCTTCTTTACCCTCCCCTCCTCTTGAATCTTCTTGTTTATCTTCTCCTTATTATCACTGAAGAAATCAATCAATCCACTCCTGAATCTCCATCATCCTCCTCCTTCTGCATCTCGTTCTCTCTTTCAATTTAGGCCCTCTCCTCTTCACTTTGTATGCTAATGACCTTTCTTCCATTATCAAATTCTCCAGTTTCCATACTTATGCAGACGACCTTCAAATCTATTTAAGCTGTCCCATAACAAAAATTAATGAAACAGTTGGAATAATGAATCAGAATATCATTTCGATAGTTGAATGGACAAAGAAAAATGGCCTTAAGCTTTATCCCATCAAAACACAACCCATTATAATTGGATATTCTCGTCTTATAAACAATATTGACCTTGAATCGATTCACAAAATTAGTGTAGACGGTAATGACATTCCTTACTGCAGCTCAGTTAAAAATTTAGGCATTTTTATGAATAATACTCTTGACTGGTCAGAACAAGTGAACAAAACTTGTGAAAAGGTATTCTCAGCCATGCACGCATTGAAGAAAATGCACGATATTCTCCCTAGAAACATTAATTTATTATTGGTTCAAACTCTCATCTTCCCACATTTAATGTATTGTAATTTTTTTTCTCAACGATATGCAAGTCACTCTGAATGATAAACTACAGCGTTGCCAAAATTATTGTCTACGTTTCGTCTACTCTCTCCAACGCCATGATCATATCACCCCAGCCCACATTGCTAGTTCAACATTTAAGCTTCCCGATCAAAGGCTTTTTCGAATAGTCAAGATTGTTAGAGATATCTTGAAATACGGTAATCCGAACTTTTTTAAAGATGATTTCAAATTTGTCTCTGAAGGTAGGAGGATAGATGCTACTATTTTCACAAAATCCTTTCTAGTTAGTGCCTGTCGAGCATGGAATGCACTTCCCGTTACCATCAGGTCCATCGAGAGACGAGTGAGCTTCATCCTGACTTTAAGAAAATATCTTTTGGAACAAATGACTGAAACTGTCCAGCCCTAGAACGATCACATGGTTGTCATCCCTCACCCATCCCACAAATACAAACCTATAAACCTATTATAGAATAAATTTTATATATATTATACATAATATAAACTCATGTTATTTCAATTAACCACTGCATACTGCTGTATATTACTGAAAGTTGATTACCTTGATCTACTCTCAGCCAAATCCATTTTGATAATCAATGATTTGATCTTACTTACTTATATGATTATTTTACTTTATTAATTTTCTGTTTTTTTCTCTTAAATCTTCATATTAATTAAAACTTTTACAATCTTTTCATTTTTAAATAAATCCTTCGTTGAATTGATGAAATTAAAGTTTTGCTAGAGAGTTAGGGTGAATGATACTTCGAATATTCTTTCCGAAGAATGGACATTGATATGTCCAAAGCTCCGCCAATTTATGTAGATGCATAACAATATTATCTATTTCATCTTTAGTTATTACAAATTGTTTTTTCCCATATCATATACAGCTCAATAATTATTTTCATAGTTTATATTTTGTAAACTCATCCATAATTTTGACGTATTGTAAGCTATTGTATAAAAGTGTATAAGCCAGTATATATTGTAATCTACATAAATGAAGTACTCAATCAATCGATCAATCACTAATTAACAATTTCTCCCCATTTAAGTCTCTTGTTTCCTCATCCTGTATGATTTCTCCATCTTATTTTTCCACATATCCTTATTTCTCTCTCTCCTCAGCCTTCTTCTATTTTTTCCACTGTTTTACATTTTCTCATTATCTTGTTATTGAATTTATTTGCTCTCAATGTATATTTTTGTTATGTTTGTACTTTTAACATTGTCTTCCTGCTTCTTCACATTGAAGACTCTCACATCGTTATGCTGTTGCTTCTTCTCCTCCTCATTTCATTATTGCATTGTTATTTTCTGTAATATAAATTTTTATCTCAGTCTCTTACCATCTCCATCTTATTTGTTTGATTCCCCACATCTACTCATTAGTCTTCACTTTCTGTTTTTTCTACTTTCTCTGTACCTGCCTCTTTCTTTCTCATCCTTTCTGTCTTTCTCTCTTCCATCCTTGTGTCCTCCGTTTTTTCATCTCATTCTATCTTGAGAGTTAAGTGTAAAAGAGGGCCGACTGCGCTCTAGCTTCGCCCTCCTAGGTATAAAATAAAGGCAGTAATTCGATTCTATTCTATCTTGTTTTCCTCTGACTGTCTTTTTCTCCTCCTTCTTTGTATCTTTTGTCTTTTTTATTCTAATCTTATCTTGTTTCCCTTTTTTGATTTCCTATCTAGTCTTCTCCTGTTATCTTATGCTCCCTATAGTAGGTCTTCTCCGTCATTCCCATACTTTTCTTATTCCTCTTCTTGTTCTCCTTCTTCGTTCACGGACATACACCGATTGCGCCCAGTCGTCAAATGGGAGTGATACTGGGCTCCCATACACAAGTACACTGTTTACGTAGCGACATCATCACTGCTAGTCGCATTATTTGTCACCCTCCTCACTCACTCTCTCTCTGTCGAACAGATAACTGTAATATACTTTCCGATAACCATCTGCTTTTTAATGACCATTCCTTCCTATTCTCCTCTAAAAGAATTCTGATCCGAATTTAAACATGCTCTAGAGATCTTCATTGTTTAGGGGCTCATTACACAGTCTTATATGTAGATACTATGTGGCAGTAGAACTAGTTTGGTGTAGATACTAGTCGCTAGTTATAAAAACTATTAAAACCACTTAAACTCCTATTCAATAGAATATTGAGAGACAAAGTGATACCAAAGGATTGGAAAACAAGTTATCACGTACACCCTGAGTAGGTTCAGAGGTGGGTGATTGATACCCAGGTGTTGCTCCTGGACGACTTAGCTCAGTCGTAATGTGGGCGGGGGAAGGAGGCAAGTCGAAGTTCCTCTTCTTCCTTCTTTGAGCCTTAGCTGGTGTGGACAGCACCTCCTGGTGCTTCTGACGGCGCGAAGGTCGCTCTCTACTCTGATGACACCACATCGAGGTAATTTTGTATTGGCCTTACGGCCTCGGTACCGCTCCAGTATAGTAGGAAGAGGAAGGATAGACAGGAGGGACGGCAGCCAACGGGCCGCTGTGCTCGGAGAGGATAGAAGGATAGGGGCAGCAGCCAACGGGCCGCTGTGCCCGGAGAGGATAGAAGGATAGGGGCGGCAGCCAACGGGCCGCTGTGCCCTGGGAGGATGGAAGGATAGGGACGGCAGCCAACGGGCCGCTGTGCCCTGGGGGAATGGAAGATTAGGGACGGCAGCCAACGGGACGCTGTGCCCTGGGAGGATGAGAGGATAGGGACGGCAGCCAACGGGCCGCTGTGCCCTGGGGGAATGGAAGATTAGGGACGGCAGCCAACGGGCCGCTGTGCCCTGGGAGGGTGAGAGGATAGGGACGGCAGCCAACGGGCCGCTGTGCCCTGGGAGGATGTAAGGTTAGGGAAGGCAGCAGACGGGCCGCTGTGCCCTGGGAGGATGGAAGGTTAGGGACGGCAGCCAACGGGCCGCCGTGCCCTGGGAGGGTGAGAGGATAGGGACGGCAGCCAACGGGCCGCTCTGCCCTGGGAGGATGGAAGGCTAGGGACGGCAGCCAACGGGCCGCTGTGCCCTTGGAGGGTGAGAGGATAGGGACGGCAGCCAACGGATCGCTGTGCCCTGGGAGGATAGAAGGTTAGGGACGGCGGCCAACGGGCCGCTGTGCCCTGGGAGGATGGAAGGTTAGGGACGGTAGCCAACGGGCCGCTGTGCCCTGGGAGAATGGGAGGTTGGGGACGGCAGCCAACGGGCCGCTGTGCCCTGGGAGGATGGGTGGATAGGGACGGCAGCCAACTGGCCGCTGTGCCCTGGGAGGATGAGAGGAGAGGGACGTACGGCAGCCAACGGGCCGCTGTGCCCTGGGAGGATGAGAGGAGAGGGACGTACGGCAGCCAATGGGCCGCTGTACCAGGACAGGAGGTCAGGGACGTACGGCAGCCAACGGCCCGCTGTACAGGAGAGGAAGGTTGGGAACGGAATGCAGTGGTCTAGGGCTCGTCCGGCGTTCATATACTCTCCCAAAGTAGAATGGAGTTTCGCCGCCGCCAGAGGCGGTGAGAATCGTCTCGATGTGCGGAAGATGGTGCACCATCGGTACCCTCCTTATCTCCGCGGTCAGCTAGCTTTGCTGATAGCGGTACCTTCCTTATCTCCGCGGTCAGCTAGCTTTGCTGATAGTCGAGCATCTTTCAATAATATTATTAATTATTTTCTCGTCACAATTTTTCTTTGTGACACCCCACTCCTACTTCGGAGGGGGGGGATCGGAGCCCTCTATGGCACCACCTTGAAAGGCGTGAGCCATCTAGGTGTCACCACGGGGAACCATGGTGTCACCACAGCCATCTAGGATCACCTTAAGAGGTGTACACCTCCCAGGTATCAACTTTAGATGTGTATGCCGCTCAGGCATCACGTTTAGAGGTGTATGCCACTGCCTAGGGCATCATCTACACCTGGTCCACAGGTACATATTTACACTGTCCATCTGGTAACCGGACTTTCATATGTGGTCGACCTGCTCGTCTGTGCTTTCCTGGTGTTGTGTTGCGGTGACACAGCACTGGATCCTTATTTCAAGAGGGGCCTGGTCTGGGATCCTGTGAATGTGGGACTATCTCTTTGACTGTTAATGGGTTTGTTGACTTTTCCACGTCCTTCTCAGTCAATGGTGGCATTGTATCTTTCCTTACCACCTTCCCTATTGTTGGGCATGGCAGGAGTGTTGTATTGTCTTTAGATGATGATATCCCACCATTATTTATCCCCTTTGTGTCGACTGCCAGGCTAGATTCTGACTTGTCATGAGATGGGATTTGTTCCATCCTAACCTCCACAACTTTTTCGGAGTTTGAAGTATTTGCTTTGGTGGTTGGAGCATGAATTGCGGCCAGTCGTTCAGAGTTTCTCATCTCATCACAGGGATCAACTATGTCATCACAAGATGTTTGTCCTGAAATGTAGGACAATTCCGCCCTGGTATCAATCCAGGCATTGACTCTGACTCCATTCAAACCAACCTGCTTGCACATCCTTCTGTTGCGACTTTTGTTCTCCTGAGTTTTGGTGTCTACAGCTGCCATTGTTGGGACTGATGTTGTCTTATTCCTCAATAAGAGTGATCACGACATAATTCGCTGACTTGGAGGATTTGATTGGAGAGGATCCCACTCTACCTCTCTCGTGAATGTGTGAATATTCACTCTGTTTTCACGCATAAATTCAATGCCTAATAGCAGTTCTTGTCCAAGTCCTTCCATTATAGACGCCGCTAGTGGAACTGAGATTTGTTCTATAGTTACATTAGTCATCACCTTCCCATTTAATGGGGTAGATCGTCCATCAGCTAATATTGCGCAGTGACATGTAGTTTCCTTCCGTATCATCCCTATTTTCTGGAGGACTTCATACACCTCATTACTCATATAATAAGCTTCGGCGCCGGTATCCAGCAATGCCTGACACTTTTTACCGCCAATTGTCACGGTAATAAATAGTCTGTTGTCCCTTGATGACTTTCCAATCACAGGAATCCTCTGTGCCATACGTATCACTGCTGTCTTGTTCGTAGTGTTATTCTCCTTTTGCATATCACAGACACATTTGAGTGCTCTCTTCCTGCATCTTCTACATGGCAGGATTTCGGGACAGTGTGATCTCCAGTGCCCCTGTTTCTTGTATTGCCAACACATGGGTTCAGACTCGCTAAGAGAGGGTCTGTTACTTCTATGGGTTATCACTGTCCCGACCTTGGGTCCTGTAATCGTTTTTGTGTCCTCAGTCTTGTGAACTCTCGAGTTCTGTCTATTCTGTTTCTCCTCTGCTTTGATTTGTTCATACTCTTTCGCGAATTTTTCTAATTCGTCGATACTATGAACATCTGATTGCCGAATATACAATTTGTACCATGGGAGGAGATTCTTATACACTCTCTGTAATTTATTTTCGTCTGTGAAACCTCCTCGACGCCTCATGAGTGTCAGTACATCTTCGAGAAATACGTCAAATGATTCACCTTCCCTTTGCTTCCTTGCCTGAATTAGATTTTCGAGGTCCTCCTCATAGGTAAGTTGGTAGTAGTGTGATCTGAATTCTGTCACAAAATTGTCCCATGATTTCCACTGGTCACGACGATTACGCATTCATAGACTAGCTTTACCAACTAGTAATTCAGGTAGTGTGACTAGAAGTTGGTTGCCAGTGAGCCCATAGGCTTCTTGTAGCTCGTCTAGCCTTTCTAAGAAGCTGGGAGCATCTGATTGGCTGTCGAATGACAGTCTCCAGCATCTTACTTTGTCACATACCGCCCCTGGGTCCATGAGAGGGTTTGTGTAAATGTTGGTTCCAACTTCAGCATGAGTACCTGTTGCTGAGTGTTCAGATTCCTTACTGCTTCTGCTCACTATTCCGGATCTTGGGCTGGGATAACATACAGCCATCTTCTTATGTTGTTCTACTAACAACCTTCTCAACTCAGAAAGTGTTCCAGATGACTCTATGCCCCAATCCTGTAGAAGATTGAACGCTTCATCCTTTTTCAATCTATAGATTCAGGAGACTCTGGGGTCAGCTATCACCTCGGGGTTTTTGTCCTCAACCGACTGATCCTCTGTCATCTCCTCGTGTTGAGCATCTGAATCAGCCTCGCCCTGTTCACTCATGATTCTTACTTCGTTGCCTCGTGCCCCACATTGGCCGCCAATCTATCACGTACACCCTGAATAGGTTCAGAGGTGGGTGATTGATACCCAGGTGTTGCTCCTGGACGACTTAGCTCAGTTGTAATGTGGGCGGGGAAAGGAGGCAAGTCGAAGTTCCTCTTCTTCCTTCTTTGAACCTTAGCTGGTGTGCACAGCACCTCCTGGTGCTTCTGACGGTGCAAAGGTCGCTCTCTACTCTGATGACACCACTTCAAGATAATTTTGTATTGACCTTACGGCCTCGGTACCGCTCCAGTATAGTAGGAAGAGGAAGGATAGACAGGAGGGACGGCAGCCAACGGGCCGCTGTGCCCGGAGAGGATAGAAGGATAGGGACGGCAGCCAACTGACCGCTGTGCCCTGGGAGGATGAAAGGATAGGGACAGTAGCCAACGGGCCGCTGTGCCCTGGGGGAATGGAAGATTAGGGACGGCAGCCAACGGGCCGCTGTGCCCTGGGAGGGTGAGAGGATAGGGACGGCAGCCAACGGGCCGCTTTGCCCTGGGAGGATGGAAGGTTTGGGACGGCAGCCAACGGGCCGCTGTGCCCTGGGAGGATGGAAGGTTAGGGACGGCAGCCAATGGGCCGCTGTGCCCTGGGAGAATGGGAGGTTAGGGACTGCAGCCAATGGGCTGATGTGCTCTGGGAGGATGGGTGGATAGGGACGGCAGCCAACGGGCCGCTGTGCCCTGAGATGATGAGAGGAGAGGGATGTATGGCAGCCAACAGGCTACTGTACCAGGACAGGAGGTCAGGGACGTACGGCAGCCATTGGGCCACTGTACAGGAGAGGAAGGTAGGAAGCAGAATGCTGTGGTCTGGCGTTTATATACTCTCCCAAAGTAGAGGGGACGGAGTTTCGCCACCGCCAGAGGCGGTAAGAATCGTCTCGATGCACGGAAGATGGTGCGCCATCAGTACCCTCCTTATCTCCACAGTCAGCTAGCTTTGCTGATAGAAGATAAGATAAGATAAGAATGTTTATTTCGCCAAATTTTTACATAATAGTTACAAAACATGAATGATTTGGCACAGCCAGCAAAGTTAAACTTGTGCGCTAGCTGTGAGTTCATAAAGCAAACAGTACGAAGTAGCTCATAGCAATACTGAAAAAAGGAAAAAAATATATACCTATGTAATAATATTTATTATAGTAATACTTCTTATAAATAATACAATGGTAAGAATTGAATAATTTCGTGTTAAAACCAATTATACAGGTGATAACCAAAAACAAGACATACAGCCTACATTTAAATCTTCTAAATGCAAACTAATGAAGAAGAATACAGTAAAAAATGAAATTTTCAGTTGTGAGCACATCCCAGTGCTTAATCAATTTTCATAAATAATACGAAAGATAGAAAGACATTCAAAACTCAAAAGAATCATGAATAGATTTATTAACATTTAGGCATTGTAAAATATATATTCTGCTCAACCCATAGATTTATTTCCTTGATAAGTGCTTTAGTAATTTTTGAATTAATTATCAGAATTTTATCAGAATTTTGTTTGAAAATATATTGCAAAGATAGGTGAATTGATGACGACAAACTACTAGTTTTATTAAGTTGATATTGAAATTATTTAATGCTAATGAACGAGTTTGGTACGGTATATTTCTAATTTCTAGATTACTTCTATTCTTATTTAAGTGCAAAACAATCCTAGTTACATACATCTGTCTTAGTGTGGGAACACTTAATTCTTCAAAAAGTTTCTTGCTTGGGTATCGTCTTGGTTTACCCAGTGCTGCCCTTATAAGATGCTTTTGTAGTGTGAAGACTTTATTAAAGTGACAATCATATGCACCATCCCAAGCTTCAATCGCATATTGAAACAGCGAGTGGGCATACGCAAAATGAATTGATCTTTTTACATCCAGGTCTTTCAATTGATTTACTTTGTAGAAACTATAAATGAGAAATTTAAGTTTAGAAGATAGGTAATTCATATGAGTATCCCATTTCAAATATCTATCTACCATCACTCCCAAATATTTTATAAAATTAACTTTTTCAATTTGTTGGCACAAACAGTTCAACCCATCATTCAAGCAGTGAGGATCAGAGTGCATTTTCAAATGCAATGAGTCCTCAGGTTGACCTGCTAGTGTCGGAGAAAAGGTGATATACTTTGTTTTTTTCAAGTTAACAATTAGAATATGATTATCCATCCAATTCTTCATAATTTTTAAACCCTCATTAGCAGATTGGTATACTTGGTGCCAGGATTCACCCGAAAAAACTAAGGCTGTATCATCAGCAAATGAAATTTGGGTACAATGTGGTATTTTTAATTTTAGAGCATCGTTCAAGTAGATCAAAAATAATACCGGGGACAGAACTGTACCCTGCGGTAGACCAAAGCTAGATGATTGATCTGTAACGGATGTACCATTCAAGTTTAATGTTTGTTTTCTGTCCTGAAGGTAGCTTTTCAGAAGTTCATTTCATAAGTCTCTTATCCCACAATTATTTAATTTCTTCAATAAAATGCTATGAGGGACGGTATCAAACGCTTTTGCTAGATCTAAGAATACAGCCAATGTTTATTGTTTAGAGTTGAAGTTTTCATCTATCAATTTAGTTAGGAGGATAGCTGCATCAGTTGTAGACTTTCCATGCTGAAAACCAAATTGATTTTTCTCTAGCAAATTATTGATGTCTAGGTAATTTAACATTCTTTTCTTAATAAACTTTTCCATAATTTTAGAGAAGCTATTCAAAATACTAATGGGTCGATAATTTTCTGGATTAGCCTTATCACCACTCTTGTACAATGCAATAATTTTTGCAGATTTAAACGCCCTCGGAAAATAACCCACTGAAAAACATCTATTTATGATATGTTCTAATGGGAGAACAATATGTTCACTTATTAATTTGACACAATGAGTACTGATACCATCTACCCCTGGAGAAGCACTATTTTCCAGTTCTCCGATTACTTCTAAAATTTCGTTTATACAAGTTGGGCTCAGGAACATGCTATCCACTGGAGGTGCATTTAATGATTGTGGTATTTCAATATTATTTACAGAGTCCAATATTTTTTTTGCATGTTCAACTCCTACATTCACAAAATAATTATTTGAAATTTTTGGATCAATTTTAGGCTCTTGATATACTCTCTCTTTTCCCATCAATTCAGAAATACACTCCCATCTTTTCTTTTCTTTTCTTGGAATAGCCGAGCGTCTTTCAATAATATTATTAATTATTTTCTCGTCACAATTTTACTTTGTGACAAAGTAAAGTAATTATACTTTTTAAGAAGGGATGCAGATTCGATATAAAAAATTATAGGCCCATTACTCTATCATCAGTTCTCTATAAAGTCTTCGCCAGCATTATTAAAAATAGGATTATGAATGCAGTATATGGAAATCATCCATCTGCACAAGCAGGATTCAGACCAGGATACTCAACCAAGGTGATTCACTTTCCATGTTATTAGATTGGCCACGTCAGACCGAGCTCACTACCGCTAGCGGTACTCCCACTAGGAGACGTTTCAAAAGTTCACCTGGCTCGCGAAGTGGAGCTACCGCCGAGGTACTACCTCCGCGGTAGCGAGCTCGGTGTGACCTGCACAACTTAATAACATGGAAGGCGAGTTTTTTGACTTCACTACCGCCGCGGACGCGAGCTCGGTGTGACCAGCCCTTTAATGAATGATTGATCGTACAATCATGATCCAAGCCCAATATTTTACTATTCTGATGATTCTTTTGAGTAAATCTCATGAACGGAGAGAAGTAACTATAAAAATTATAATTACCCTTATAAAATAGAAGGTTTGCCAAACAAACAGTTAGTACCCGAGCGATAAGGCTCACTTATCAACAGCTGAGTATAGGATAAGAGTACCGTTTTGTACTACGCATTTTTTCAAAGAATTATTTAATAAAATTATAATTATTTTGCTAATTAAGTACAATAGTACTTAAATACAATAGTATTTGCTTGAAGCTTCCTTAGGATACTGGAGTGAATTTGAATTTCCTCCTTCGGTCGGGGAACGTAATATCGGCTTCTAGTGAGAGCGAAATGACGTCACTCGTGATCACTCTGTTACGTTCAATATGTGAGTGGCCAAACACACTCTGATCGCTGGGCGCAATCGGTAGATTCTCTTCGTTCACACACTGACCAGCAGCACTTCATCGCTTTTACTCCTTTAATCTTTTCCACGTAACACGGAAAGGGCCAGAGACATCCCTTTAAATCTCTTTCGGCCTGAAAGATTTATATACTGAGATCCGGAACTGTCTGCTGTCAGACGAGTGGTTACGGAAGTTCCTCTCACTCTTTTTCTTCTCTTTTTCTCTCTATTTCCCTCGCTTCCTCTTCCTCTCTCTAACTATACCGTTACCGAATACCGACTTCTACAATTGTCTGGGAATCTTGGTGAGAGTTTTGTGAGAGGGAAAACGGGTCACTGTTGGTGCAGAAAAAAGATAGCAAATAGATGAGAGAACGTGCAAAGAAGGAAATTGAGGTGGTGTTGGTGCGGAGGGAAATGTCTCAATCACAGGCACTCACACATATTGACAAATGGAAATGAACAGAGAGAATGTTCAATACATACACATAATCTGTGCGATGGAAACAGATTTTATACTACTGTTGACGTTTTGAGTGAATTTATGTTGATTTAATCTCATTAAATTTTCTTTGAAACCCCTTACTGATGCAATTGGTAGGGGATGGTAAAAGATGAGAATAACTCACTTATTCAGTCAGTTTCGAATTGGATAATTGACCAATTAATTAAGCTACGGTAATGATTATTTATTTTAGTCACTGACTGCTACAATACAACCCGGTATACCAATGCAGTTCTATACAGGCTATTCAGGGTCTGTTCATCAGTGGTGTAATATTTTGAAAAGTATAATAGAATGCTGTGACAGTACCTACATCATAATTCAAATGAAGTTGAATAATGAGAGGATGGTGAAATGAACTTTCTCCATTATTATCAAGCTCAATTAAAAAGTTCTTAATAATATAAGGAAAACAAGTGGAAGTGAAACAAAATGGAATGGCGAGAAGGAAGCAAAAAAAAACTTCTCTGACTTGCTTATAAAATCTTTCTATACTGTACTATTGTTCCAATAACGCGCCTCGATGGACTGGGCGAAGCAGCAATTCATTTGAATCATCAACTGTCACTACAGAATTGAATCGATCATTATCATCCTTATAAGTCAATGATCAAACGATATAACATCCCCATCAATATCTTGTTGAGATTGGGGAGTTAGAAACAAAGTTTTTCCCAACTTGACCAGGTATATATGATCGCGTGTTCCATTCGCAAAAAAGCGTCTCATTAAAAACTTTTTCAGCGCTAAAATAGTACAATTTACTGTATGGTTTCTTTACTAGACTGAACTCTATTATAAGTAGATAATCCTATTCCTCTCAGATATCGTAATATTTTCTAGAACTGAAATCAAAACACTTCCAATAATACAGCTGCGTTGGAAATGATTTTCACTACAATAAATGAGGGGAAAAGATTTCCAAACAGCCAAACCACTACAGATAGTATTCATTCAAATAAAAAAATACTCCAATCATAACAATTTCACACCATGTACACAAATAAATAAATTGGAAAATTCCCATATTGAAATACATGTTTATTATACATGATTCATATGGGTAGCTTGAGCACCGAATTAGCTTCCAAGTATATTTTTTATGTAAACCTGACATTTGAATTCAATGAGTTAACGCGTGTGACTGAGATCATGATCCACAATTCATCACAAGAGAAGTATCTCTAGAATCAGCAAAATATGAATGTGTAACAATAGAATGGATTTAATAAAGAATAAGAATTTATGAATTAACAATTATTGTAAATGGGATGGATACAATTTATTGTTAGTTGAACAACATAGTTTGAAGATGATATGCTTCCATTTAACCCTAAAGAGACACACTGGGGTGTTTCACACCCAGGGATTTTTTTTCTGTTCTGCAGTTGACAATATCAAACAGACGGGAATTTATGCCCAGTCTAAATCAGGTTTGTAGTATTGTCAACTACTCTCCACCACTTCCAGTCAGTAATAGCATTCTACAAGGTCATCTTGTTCTTCGTTTGGGGTGACTAACACCCCAGAGTGTCTTTTACGTAGGACTTTTATCAAACACTTTTATTACAAAGATTCACTTGTAATGTCACTAAGAATGTGGTATGGGATGATGGATCAGATTGGAATAATAATGCTATGATCCTCTACAACTTGAGATTCAAAACAATAAAATGAAGAGACGTGAGTTTTGATGAAGCTGTCATTGGCAATGATCAAGCCATCCGTTCAAACCGGATTAGGAGCTCCAACACTTGGGCGGAACATATTATATGTACTTCTAAAATTAAATATAATTAATTCAATATAATTATATATTATATCAATTATATATTCATGGATTCATTACCGATAAATGAATTCGAGTAATATTGAAGATGGTCTCGATATTGAGCATTTGCAAATATATTGTGTAATTGATGTGTTAGATGCAGCATATTGGATCACGGGTCAGTGCAGTTTGTTTCAATTCGATTTAATAAGAAAGTCGTCCAATAAACGTCGTTGCCATGGTAACAGACTTGCAAGCGTCCATGAGGCTCACTTCAAACAATCAGCATTCCATATAAATACACAACTTGCCTGACCTTTGAACTATGCTGACAGAATGAAATGAATCTGGCTATCGTGGCCTTGAGCCTTCAGCCTACAACAGACAACGACGAGATCATGAATAAATACGTTAACTCACTACTTCTCATCATTCTACACCAGTCAGAAATTTTCTCAAAATAATATTTTGGATTCTCCAATGGGGAACAATCATTGGAGCTTCTAGTTTGTATTTAGATTACTCATATCTTAGGTGATTTGTCATGAATGACGTAATTGTAGTTAGCTCATAAAGTATTAAATATATGTATCTTGAATGACGTAATTGTAGTTACACAATTGTAGTTACCTTTGCATATTAGTTTGTATCTGTGAATAGGTATAAATAGGTATAGGTATAGGTATCTGTAAATATGTAGGTTGTATCTGCCTATTGTCTTGAACATACATACCATGCATGATTCCAATGGCTATTTCCTGAATAATATAATTTGTCTTCAATTATTCAACTCGTGTATTCGAAGCGCCCTTCCAAAGAAAGAAATTGGAAATTGTGAAGTAGAGTAGCTGGAAAATACATATATTTCCGTATTTTGTTAAATGGTTCACCATCTTAAGAAGAGCTAGTTACTAATCAGTGGAGTAGTTCAAATGACTAGCCTACGTGTCAAACAGTTCAACCCTTCATGAGTTCAGTATTCAGGCCTCTGATTCAGTATTAAAAAAACAATAACTTATATGGATATAGAACAAATCGAATGAAAAATTACTTGAAATTTAGAAGAGAATTTCAGCTAGTTTTGTATCGAATAACTGATAAATTTCAACCGATTGCTATGATATTTGAATGACCCTTTCTCACATGATCTGATAAAACATACTTTTAATCATTCATGTGGTAAATGAGCACATTAATGCTCGATTTTCATGAAGCAGAATATTGACGATCAAAATTCCTTTCTGTCTAATAGATTATTCTAGAGTCCTAGAGTGATGTAAAATATAGATATGCTCATAAAATTTCTATTTTCAAAGCACTTGCTGTCTCAATACTCTTGGAGATTAACTGGTTTGGTTCAAACTATATTCAAGGTGATTAATTTTACAATATGTCATTCCTATAATCAGCATGATTTTCATGTCCATTACTACCAATCTATAAATACGTTCATGAAAAGTTCCGGTGGCATTATTCATTGGGTCTCTCATCGTTATAAAGGTGGGTTATAAGCTCTACCTGAGAGCTATTGGCACTACATCCGCAGTATAAATGTTACAATAAAGCGCGATGACCGCGTGAATTACAGTTACGAGGGTCGTTTGAAAAGTTTATGGCATCGGGCGTAGATTGACGGTTTTATTCCCGTCGTTAAAAAGGTGTTTCATGAGTTGCAACTGTCCGACGGTTGGTCAATGCATTCTACTTCATATCTATTGAGATTTATTGAATGGTTGAGCACCAACCGACTCTATTCCACACAATTTTCTACATGTGATCCATGTTGAGTTAGAAACAAAGTTTTTCCCAACTTGACCAGGTATATATGATCGCGTGTTCCATTCGCAAAAAAGCGTCTCATTAAAACTTTTTCAGCGCTAAAATAGTACAATTTACTGTATGGTTTCTTTACTAGACTGAACTCTATTATAAGTAGATAATCCTATTCCTCTCAGATATCGTAATATTTTCTAGAACTGAAATCAAAACACTTCCAATAATACAGCTGCGTTGGAAATGATTTTCACTACAATAAATGAGGGGAAAAGATTTCCAAACAGCCAAACCACTACAGATAGTATTCATTCAAATAAAAAAATACTCCAATCATAACAATTTCACACCATGTACACAAATAAATAAATTGGAAAATTCCCATATTGAAATACATGTTTATTATACATTATTCATATGGGTAGCTTGAGCACCGAATTAGCTTCCAAGTATATTTTTTATGTAAACCTGACATTTGAATTCAATGAGTTAACGCGTGTGACTGAGATCATGATCCACAATTCATCACAAGAGAAGTATCTCTAGAATCAGCAAAATATGAATGTGTAACAATAGAATGGATTTAATAAAGAATAAGAATTTATGAATTATCAATTATTGTAAATGGGATGGATACAATTTATTGTTAGTTGAACAACATAGTTTGAAGATGATATGCTTCCATTTAACCCTAAAGAGACACACTGGGGTGTTTCACACCCAGGGATTTTTTTTCTGTTCTGCAGTTGACAATATCAAACAGACGGGAATTTATGCCCAGTCTAAATCAGGTTTGTAGTATTGTCAACTACTCTCCACCACTTCCAGTCAGTAATAGCATTCTACAAGGTCATCTTGTTCTTCGTTTGGGGTGACTAACACCCCAGAGTGTCTTTTACGTAGGACTTTTATCAAACACTTTTATTACAAAGATTCACTTGTAATGTCACTAAGAATGTGGTATGGGATGATGGATCAGATTGGAATAATAATGCTATGATCCTCTACAACTTGAGATTCAAAACAATAAAATGAAGAGACGTGAGTTTTTGATGAAGCTGTCATTGGCAATGATCAAGCCATCCGTTCAAACCGGATTAGGAGCTCCAACACTTGGGCGGAACATATTATATGTACTTCTAAAATTAAATATAATTAATTCAATATAATTATATATTATATCAATTATATATTCATGGATTCATTACCGATAAATGAATTCGAGTAATATTGAAGATGGTCTCGATATTGAGCATTTGCAAATATATTGTGTAATTGATGTGTTAGATGCAGCATATTGGATCACGGGTCAGTGCAGTTTGTTTCAATTCGATTTAATAAGAAAGTCGTCCAATAAACGTCGTTGCCATGGTAACAGACTTGCAAGCGTCCATGAGGCTCACTTCAAACAATCAGCATTCCATATAAATACACAACTTGCCTGACCTTTGAACTATGCTGACAGAATGAAATGAATCTGGCTATCGTGGCCTTGAGCCTTCAGCCTACAACAGACAACGACGAGATCATGAATAAATACGTTAACTCACTACTTCTCATCATTCTACACCAGTCAGAAATTTTCTCAAAATAATATTTTGGATTCTCCAATGGGGAACAATCATTGGAGCTTCTAGTTTGTATTTAGATTACTCATATCTTAGGTGATTTGTCATGAATGACGTAATTGTAGTTAGCTCATAAAGTATTAAATATATGTATCTTGAATGACGTAATTGTAGTTAGCTCATAAAGTATTAAATATATGTAAATTTAAGGCATAAATGAGTTCGTGAATTTAATGTAAAGGAAAACTCTGTGATTATATTGCTAAAAGGAAAACAAAATAATGGTATAAGAAGAATTTTCGGTATAATTATCTTTGCTACATTGTCTTACCTTTGCATATTAGTTTGTATCTGTGAATAGGTATAAATAGGTATAGGTATAGGTATCTGTAAATATGTAGGTTGTATCTGCCTATTGTCTTGAACATACATACCATGCATGATTCCAATGGCTATTTCCTGAATAATATAATTTGTCTTCAATTATTCAACTCGTGTATTCGAAGCGCCCTTCCAAAGAAAGAAATTGGAAATTGTGAAGTAGAGTAGCTGGAAAATACATATATTTCCGTATTTTGTTAAATGGTTCACCATCTTAAGAAGAGCTAGTTACTAATCAGTGGAGTAGTTCAAATGACTAGCCTACGTGTCAAACAGTTCAACCCTTCATGAGTTCAGTATTCAGGCCTCTGATTCAGTATTAAAAAAACAATAACTTATATGGATATAGAACAAATCGAATGAAAAATTACTTGAAATTTAGAAGAGAATTTCAGCTAGTTTTGTATCGAATAACTGATAAATTTCAACCGATTGCTATGATATTTGAATGACCCTTTCTCACATGATCTGATAAAACATACTTTTAATCATTCATGTGGTAAATGAGCACATTAATGCTCGATTTTCATGAAGCAGAATATTGACGATCAAAATTCCTTTCTGTCTAATAGATTATTCTAGAGTCCTAGAGTGATGTAAAATATAGATATGCTCAATAAAATTTCTATTTTCAAAGCACTTGCTGTCTCAATACTCTTGGAGATTAACTGGTTTGGTTCAAACTATATTCAAGGTGATTAAATTTTACAATATGTCATTCCTATAATCAGCATGATTTTCATGTCCATTACTACCAATCTATAAATACGTTCATGAAAAGTTCCGGTGGCATTATTCATTGGGTCTCTCATCGTTATAAAGGTGGGTTATAAGCTCTACCTGAGAGCTATTGGCACTACATCCGCAGTATAAATGTTACAATAAAGCGCGATGACCGCGTGAATTACAGTTACGAGGGTCGTTTGAAAAGTTTATGGCATCGGGCGTAGATTGACGGTTTTATTCCCGTCGTTAAAAAGGTGTTTCATGAGTTGCAACTGTCCGACGGTTGGTCAATGCATTCTACTTCATATCTATTGAGATTTATTGAATGGTTGAGCACCAACCGACTCTATTCCACACAATTTTCTACATGTGATCCATGTTGAGTTAGGTGATGCACTTAGATTCGTAGGAAGTGGAGGGGCCGCTTTGTTTCATATTAACAGTCTCATACAAGCTTGCTAGATTATCTGTTCAATTTCCGATAGAGGGGTTCAATTCTAATCGCTGAATAGTGACAGAGAGCGTTGGTTTTGCATTTGGCCCAATTACAGAGCACTATTAATATCCTGATTTAGTATAGAGCTAAGGACAATCTACAAGAAATTGGCCACTACGTTAACAACATCTGTATAATAGCATACAAGCGGTTACATTCGCTATTTAATTGCTGCACAAAACACTCTATTTAAAATAATTGAGATTGATTAGTCACAATTGCACGCTTTATTTGGACGTCATGCTGGATGTAGAAACTATATATAAATCGTGATATTATTAATTTATTTATCCAACAAACGACACTTATGGAGAAGCATTGGTAGATAGAATGCTAAGTCAATCCTTGTGTTATTTCTTCCCACAATTTTAGGTGATGACACATTCGAAAAAGTAGGCTATGTTATCAATGTACTTGGTAACTGACATTATTAGGGCCACTTTTTATTCATTTCCAATAATCGAGAGTTCAAGTATTCTAGTTATTCTCAATTTCAGCTTAATATAACCATAATCATCCTATCATCATCGATGTCAAATATTTAAAATATCGACAATTTGTTTAATCTATAATATACTGTTGATGATACTTCGATCTATGAATTATTTTATTTTCTGATGTATATCGCATCACGTCACCCAAACTTCATCGTGACAGTACTTTACAAGTTTCTAGTCGATTTTAGTTTGTATTAAAATTGAATTCTCCACTTCAATCAATAATGCGTCCGTTTCTCAACATCTTGATGAACTGCAATTGTAGAGAGGTTACCACTTGTATAGCGTGTTCCAACTTGAAAACAATGAATGTGTTAATGTTTGATCACTTCACATTGTGCGTTGCGTTGCGTTTTCCATCCACAATCGAGGTTGATAAGGCAGTCTGCGAGCGTCAGCTTCGAGTCAACTGTTCCAATAAAATTAAGGTTGCATGGAAGTAAATGCTGCACGTTAGGATGGCTTTCATCACCAAGATTCAATATCTTCTCATGGAAGGAATTCCTGGAACACATCCTCCACAAGTAGATGCATTACCACTCCACTCGTGTGTCGCTATTCCATCATAGTGGCTCCAAAGATACCTTCTTAGGAAGAAATTGAAATTCATATTACTCAGGAGCTGATAGCTTCTTCTCTTGATCTATATGCTTTGTTTCGAAGAATAAGATGAACTTTCTTATGATCTATGAAAACTTGAATCCTAAAGATTCTTGTAGTATTTCAATCTAGTTCTTTTCCACATAAATCACTCTTATAATTTCATTCTTTCTCGCTTATGTGACGCATTTCAAGTTGTGAATTGTTATAGAAGATGTCTGTGCAGTTTCTTATTATAGAACGAGCGTTAGCGAAGTTTTCACTTTTGACTTACTAGAGCCCAAAGTCATTTTCTGTCTGTTTGCATGTTCGACAAGAACTTTGAAGATTCAATTTTGAACACGAATTCTTCAAACCATTTCACAGGTCAATTCCGTTGGACAACAAGATGAATATTTACAAAAATGAATTTTGAATACTGGTTCAAAACTATGACGGAACTAGGACTCCTGGTCCTCTCTGCCACACAACCCTTTACAAAAGAAGACAAATTCACATAAGAACAGAAAAAATAGATTACATATTATGTAATAAGATTATATAAAACTAATATAAGTAAATAAAACTCTTAATCAAAATACAATAACATATGATAAAAAAGAATTTTTAACTTTATTTATTTATACAATTGTAAACAATATTTCAAATTCCACTAGATAAATCCTATAGGAAAACCTATCAGAAATAAAGAAATGAAGATCTGATCAAGTTGCCATTCACTCACACATGCACACAAAACAACCCTAAAAACAAAGATTTTACAAAGTATAATAATTATCATAAAACAATATAAGATGAAATATTTTTGTATCTGTAGATGCATAAAAGGTAGAAATGAGTTAAATTCATGTAGATTGATACAATGTGAATAGACAATGAAGAGAGAGAGAGAGAGAAGAGAAAGAGAAAGAGAGAGAGAGAGAAAGAGGATGGAAAATAAAGGGATAGCGCAGCCAAAGTCACTGAAGTGAATTAGATGGCGTCTAAGATTTAAAGTTGCATGAAAATTTTTGTCTCAGTTGTTAAGATAGGATTGGAAGGGAAAAAGAGAGTAAATCATATTCAATTAGGATGCAGAGCGAGAGGGTGAATAGGATGCAAGTGTCCATTGGAGGGGGGTTGGGAAGGTAGCATTTGGTTGATGAGTGTTTTGGATGGTGATGGTAGTGGCCAAGTGGCAAGTGGCAACGCAGGGGCACAGAGCGCAGATCAGAGCAGCCTCTTCACTCTCCAACGTGTCTGCCGATGTCATTTGAGTGCTAATAAACGTCCTCTCCACCCAACTCATACTCATTCCATTCAGTCTAGTCAGCGTTGAAGTCGTCTAATCACTGCTATGCCGTGCTAAAAGTCGTCTGAAATTTGATCACTCAGATACTTCCTTGATCCAACCCAACCTTGTAGTTTAGATGGAAAGTCGTACCAAATTATCATAGACATTGGTATCACCCAGTCGTGTCAACAAACATTTCTTTGTTGAATATAGTTGCAAGGATACAGCATTTTTGTGAAATTTTGGTGCTGACAAGTTGACTGAATCTGCTATGCGATGTTGCCGTTCTCCCTAGGGCACGGCAACTTTTTATAGATGACTGTTCCAAAAATACTGTCTAATATCTGTCTAAGGGCCATAAGCACAATCTACGTTTAACGCTCATCTACGATCACATGAAGGTATCATTGTATTTTTTTTTTAGTGTGTTTCATTTCATGTTCAAACGGGTAGTTGATTTTTCCGATTAAACCTTTGAGCTTAAGAAACGCATCATGCAAATGAAAATTCACATTTTTTTGTACAAAAATTCTCCAATTTCAAGTATTATTCTCTTCTTACTCGTTTGAAAGTCCAATTTTCTCCAGTATCATTCTTTATTGTATCATTCTTCGTTACAATGAATAACAGTTCTAAAATCCAAACCATGATCCTCAAAAAATGAGAGCCAAGTAGTCAGTCACCTCTACAGCACTAACACAAAGCATTCCTTGTATTCAACTAGCACTCGACCCAACTTTTCCCGGGGAAACTTTGCCTATTGACAGAGGATGAAAAGTGGTTGTCTGAGGGTACTGGCTAAAAGTTGACCCGTTCTGAAGTTGCTTGTCTGGCACGCTGGTTTCCAGCGCATGACAGTGTGGGGGCAGTGAGGAGACAATGAGGAGACCGTGAGGGGACCGTGCAGTGATCGTGGGATACCGTGAGCAGACAGTGAGGCGTCGATTCGTACTCATAGCCTCTCTCTGAAATCGACTTCTCACAATATTTCTTCAACTCTTTTCTTCTGGTGTCTCGGTCTCTTTCTCGGCCAACTATAATGTGCTTCTGGGACGTGGGTTGGACCTCTGTTCCAAATGCAATCGAGCGCCAAACTTGGGGACGACCGTGTCCAACGTGCCATCTGGGAACGGTCTAACTTCATTTTCTTCGCAGTACTTTTCACCCTTCAATCAATAACTTTCAACATATAATGTATGGGCTGAAATATTCCACCCAATACAGAAATATAAAGAGACAATATAGGTTTACTCTTCAATATTAATGCCATACTCATCCTTTAACAAATATCCATCAATTTTCTCATATTTTGAATTCACATTCAGTTTTCCTAGAAGGTTTTTAGCTTGATACAAACACTGAAAAATTGTGCGGGAATTGGGAAAAATGATAAGAATAATAGTTCAAACCCCGGTATATTTTAGGTATGTGTGATCAACCCATCATTTCAAATAATAAATTAATAATCTAATGCACAGACAGTCATTTACAGTGAACTCTGATCTTAGACTTTGATGCTATTAAAAAACTTTTTAATAAAATAGTTGTTAAAAATACTAAATCAATTAATGAACAATGTAAAGTTGACCATTTTTGGATTCCTACAAAGCTTGAAATGCTTCAGCATATTCAACACATTTTATGTCACAAGAGTTTTTATGGCACAGACAAGTTCAGCTTTTGTAATTCAATGTTTCCATGAACAACATGAAGGAATCTGATATTTGTTTCAATAGATTTATATCACTTGGAAGCAGAAATGTTTCGGCTATTGATTTCAATAATAATTTATAACTTGGGATTTACCTGAGTAACAGGAAAATACTCGTTTATACTCAAGTTTATAACTTGAAATCTTCATGAACAAGGAGAATGATTTGATATAGGCACTTTTTGTCTTGCAATCAGAGAAATCTTTAACACATTTTACATTCAAAAGAAGCAACTCGTAACCTTGTTTGAACACAGTCTGTTGAGAATGAAGCAAGCTTACTGGATGAAAAAGATCGCTACTGAGAGAAAAAGCTAGAGTATTCGCTACACGTTTTCCAAGCTAAACTCAATAGCTCTACACAAACGAAAAAAATATCCTTGAAAGTAATTTCTGGGTTCGTTTCGTTTGATTGGTCTTTTACAGAGGAGCCTACGGCACCAAAGAACCGTTAACAACCTACACGCCGAATGACTTAATCGCAATAATTTGAATATTGAATATCGATAAACTGTCTCGTTCCCTATGTAAATGCAGTTTCTCCCAATACTCCAACCCAGGATATGTCGTGGTGAATATAAAACACGGCGGATATATCGCAAAATTTTATCATCACTTTTTACGACGCCAATTCCACCCATTAGGCATTCCGACTCATTTCCGATATATATACGATTTTCCTATCAGTCGTTAAAGCCATAGCTTTGCTGTTTGGCTACGTCATGTAAGTATTCATAAAGAGGCCAGCAAGAGAAACCGAAGCATGTGAAATTTTCAGTCGAATGCTCTGTGAGCCGAATATGGAAACAGAATTGCAAATTACCTTGGTTGATGTTTTATCAAGTTAGATGGTGCATTCACATCTCTGCTATGTGCAGTCCCAAAGATAAATACTTGAACAGTCAATTTCTCACATACTCACCACGTAGATCATGAATTATTTTAAACACCAAAATGTCTGTAGAAGTCAGAAGTTTCTGTCGTTGAAGAATCAGGAAGTGGTTCCTCCTACTATGAAGGACATATATACAACAGTATGAGTACACTCATTCTTCGTTTTCCTAACTCTTTGTTGTGTTCATCAATCCTCTAAGAAATATTTGCTTCAAATACAACCCTTTTTACTTTCCTTGCCCTATTACCATAGGTAAGGAAAGTATTGCTTTCCAAAAAAATTTAAGGTACCCTAATTCATGTTTTCTATACGTTTCATTACTTTCCTTGCCCTATTACCATAGGTAAGGAAAGTATTGCTTTCCAAAAAAATTTAAGGTACCCTAATTTCATGTTTTCTATACGTTTCATTACTTTCCTTGCCCTATTACCATAGGTAAGGAAAGTATTGCTTTCCGAAAAAAATTAAAGTACCCCAATTTCTAAATTACTATACGTTTCAAGGTCCCCTGAGTCCAAAAAAGTGGTTTTTGGGTATTGGTCTGTATTGTATGGGTATTGTGTGTGTGTGTGTGTGTGTGTGTGTGTGTGTGTGTGTGTGTGTGTGTGTGTGTGTGTGTGTGTGTGTGTGTGTGTGTGTGTGTGTGTGTATGAGTGTATGTGCGTCTGTGTACACGATATCTCATCTCCCAGTTAACGGAATGAATTGAAATTTGTAACGTAAGGTCCTTACAATATAAGGATCCGACACGAACAATTTCGATCAAATGCGATTCATGATGGCGGCTAAAATGGCGAAAATGTTGTCAAAAACAGGGCTTTTCGCGTTTTTCTCGAAAACGGCTCGAACGATTCCGATTGAAGTTATACATGAAATAGTCATCGATAAGCTCTATCAACTGCCACAAGTCCCATATCTGTAAAAATTTCAGGAGTTCCGCCCCATCTATGCAAAGTTTGATTTTAGATTCTTAATTGTCAAGCTTCAGATACAATTTAAACAAAAAATTTTGAGTGGAATAGATTGAGCATGAGAATCTCTACAATTAATGTTCAGTAACATTTTGTAACGTATCAAAATCTGATGGGTGAATAAAATCCCTATTTGAAAGAAATTTATAGGTCTAAAGTGGAATAATAGTCTAGTATCGCCAAATGCGATAACGTTCTTAAAGATTAGATAATATTAGGTATCATGGCTAAATTTAGAACGGCCGAATAGAAATGGAAATAATTTGCTACTTATATAATATTATATAAAGTATTGGAATTTTGAGGTTAGGCGTAAAATATCTATTGATCGGCGACATAATGATCGTTCGAAAAATAAATTAATGTATTAAGGAAGTAGGAGGTTCGTAGGCGCATGTATACTGTAACAAATTTGCATGAGCCAATCAAATGGTAGTAATCGATGGGCGGCAATAGTGAGCCAATTCAAATGTATTTATATATATTTCTAAAAATGATAAGATTTTGTAAATGTTCACTGTTCAGTTTATGTTATGGATATGGCACGAAGACAGATAAAATATCAGATAGGTGATATAAGTAATAATTTAATAGATTGACACGAACTATTTGAACCTTTAAATGGTGTAGTAGCAAATTATTCAAATTTTATTTAAATTTGCAAGTCGGAAATGAAAGTTGTGAAAAGAAAAGTAGAACTTGCCCACTTGCCTGCCATCCACTACCATGGAATGTCACCAAAATTTGTAGAGCACAATACCCTTCATTGTATATTTTAAAGACTTAAAGTTTAATCTAATTATTAAATGTCCATAGTTCTAAGCTAGTAATGCTAACGTTCACCCAATCATTGATTTTAATACAATTTGTAATAGTATAATGTAGCTCTGGTTCTTTGGATAAATTGATTTATCTAATTCCATCAGGTGCCGAATCTTACACCCTGAGATAAATATATTTATTATTGAGAAATTTATTGGAAACTATAGAAATTAATATATATATAATAATTGATTTATCAATTTATCATTCTCTGATTTGGGAAATAATATGTAAAGTAGGATTATCCAAATCGACAAGCAACAGCAAGTTGATATCAAAGCTGCATGCAAATAAATGCATATGTTCAATGAATTGAAAAGCACATGGTGAAGTTTCGTGCTATAGAACTGAAAAATAATACTGATCTGTGATATTTTATTTGATTTCGTTCTTGTTTCATTGTATATTTTGTTGCTCTATATATTTTCTATATTGACCTGATATTTAAAAATTATTCATCTAATATATGTATCAAATTTTTTATGGTGTACCATTCATTTTTACTCCCCAATACCATAGAGTATAAATCTTATATATATTTGTTAATAATCAGTATTAAACTATGGCGAAAGCTCCTGTATGAGCCTATTAAGATTTTAGTGAAATTGTATCCTGGAAAACCACGACCCGATATTATAGTATTTAATTCTCATGCTCTACCGATTGACGCCAAGCCGAGGCAAATCGTTATTCATTATAAAAAATAACGTCAGAATTTCTACCTAAAATTAAAAATAAACTCGAAAATCGAGAAAATGTGATTATCCAATTGCAAACTATTGGCAACTGTTGATTCTATTAAATGATTCACAATGAAGAGATAGCAGACCTCGTGTGTCTCCAGCGTTATTACCCTGTCACCAACTGGCTCTAATCTTTGAATATTAGACTTGAGATGCGCGGGAACACTACCGTAGCGTCAGGTGATCAATTTTCATAACGGCAAGGAAAGTTGTGTGAGTGCGCCACACCAGATTTTGCATTCTTTTTTTTCAATTTTTAACATTAAGAATGTTCAATTAATGAATTCCGATCTACCAATAACATAATGGAATCCTCAATACATTTATATAAGGATAATAAGGAATATAATACATTTATATTCAAAAGTATATGGATTAATAAAGAATATAAAAATTATGAATTTCAAGAAAGTGATATCGGGGCACCGATATTCCCTCCGGAGTACAAAAGCATAGAAGCATGAAAGCATATTTTATATTTATTTATCGATACACAGAACAATATTCTTTCATTTGATTGGGGAAGGACAAACAGGCACAGACCAAAAGTGTTTCTTCCCCGAATATGGATGTATCTATACTTATAAAATTCTTATCTCACTGACTCACTGATCACGATTTCTGGAAAACTATAGGATGGATTGCAACAAAACTTGGAATATAGCTTCCTCATACGTCCTAGGTGCTCACTAAGAAATATTTTGGCGATATTTCAACTCTAAGGGTGCTTTTTAAGGGTGTGAATTTCGTCTTTTAGCATGTATATTCTTCTTCTCCCAATCTCTTAATTATTATAATTAGAATGTCCATATCAAATTTTACTATAGAACTATAATCTAGAGAGAGTACCTCTTCAAAACATTGTTAACTACAACTGGCAACTAAATTAATATTTTTGTCAGGTTGGCATCAAGTTGAGATGACTTCATTAGGTTGACACCAAGTTGAAGAACTAATTAAAATGCATTTATCGAGAACAAATTGATTGGGCACTGCTGCTTCAATCGGAGCTATACCTTGGAGTATAGATAATTTCTATTTTTCACAAAACAAACTTTTATGACTGGAGTTGCTTCAATCAATTCATCCTATTCTATCCCTTCTAAGACTCATTTTGTTTGTATATCCGACATCGTGAAAACTGCTTAAACAGTTTCGATTAAATTTTAATAATTCAGTATGATAAATGGAGGGTATTTTTAAAACTTCAGAAGTATCCGTTGTGAAATCTATTTGCAAAGAATGAGGAAATTCGGCCAAAATATAACTTGGGAGAAAGAAAGGAGTTATTTATTAGAATGGCCAAATAGCTGTTGCTCCTTTTCCTAATGTAAAAATATCTTCCATAGAAGTGAGGCGCTTTCCCCATGAATCAATTATTCCCAAACATTGATTGTTTGTTCTAAAAATATTAGAGAATATGCATAATAGTTCGTTGACTGTCAGTATTCCTCATTAATAGCATCAATGCTCCCCATTAAAACAATGCTGACACATTGATGTGAATCTTACTATGATTTGGTTACTTTAGATCAGATGGAGATATGTTGATGATAGTAGTATAAAAAAGGAGGACTCTGGGACACAAGTGTCCCAGAGTCCTCCTTCACCTCAAGGTCACCCAAGTTGACCAAACCTAACCTCAAGGCCATCCAGGTCAACCTAACCTAACCTCAAGGCCATCCAGGTCAACCAAACCCAACCTCAAGGCCATCCAGGTCAACCAAACCTAACCCCAAGGTCATACAAGTCAACCAAACCTAACCTCAAGGTCATCCAGGTCAATCAAAACCTAACCTCAAGGTCACCCAACTTGCCCAAACCTAACCTCAAGGTCATCCAAATCAATCAAACCTAACCTCAAAAAATCGTGAAAAAAAAAATTGAAAAAAAAATTAAAAAAAAAAATTAAAAAAAAAAATTGAAAAAAAAAACCGGCGGCGGCCGGGCGACCGGTGGCAGCCGGACGACCGGCGGCGGGGTGACTGGCAGTGGTGGGCCAGTCTACCCACTACATACGAAAAATATATCCTCTGATTCTGTTGTTACTGACCTTTAATACTTACCTTTACTGCCTTGGATTCGAGCCTAGAACCTCCAACTTGGGAAGCTGACTTGCTAACCACTACACCATAAAGGATCTATGTTTAAAGACTTAAATTATATAGAATATGATACTTCTTTATACTAATGATAACGAAGAATTGAGAAGTGAGTCATGATGGGGTGGCATTGTCATAGACCTGTCGACAAGGAAGGTTATCCCCACCACTGCCACCACTTTTCTCTGTTTGGTATAAGACGGCTTGTCAGCACTGAGAGGTATTCCATCTACTGCAACATGTTGTCAAACAGTGAGCTATGTCTGCGGGATGCAGTGATTGAGCTTGAGGAGGAGGAACTACATAGTCATGGTATTATCTCATTGACAGACATTTTCAACGATGCAGGACATTTGAGTTCAGAGTTTAGAGTTCAGAGTCCAGAAGTCCAGAGTTCAGAGCCCCGAGTTCAGAGCCCCAACTTCATATAGGTAAGAAATCATCTTGCTATGCTTTCAACGAAGGCTGTTTCAACGACCCCACTCCACCTCCCCAGTCACATGACCAATGGCCACGCCCACCAGTGGTCAGTCAGTCAATTCAATTACTGATCAGTCACTGCTCAATGACTGAACAGTAACTGAACAGTAATTGAACTGACTGACTGACCACTGAGTGGACGACCCAATTATGCCATACAGACATGATGGTCCATATGACAGGAGGAGTGAGGGTCATTGAGAATGTCTATATGTCATGTCTGAACATGGAGGAGGTGGAGTGGGAGTCGTTGAAAATATCTATCTTCAATGCCATTTTGATCTTTAGAGCAGCATGGCCATGTTGATCTAGAGTCTCCCGTGGACATCTTGAACTTTTTTTTTATTTTTTTTTTTAATTTTTTTTTTCAATTTAAAAAAATTTTTTTTTTTTTAATTTTTTTTTCAATTTTTTTTTCAATTTTTTTAATTTTTTTTAATTTTTTTTTCTTTTTTTAATTTTTTTCTTCAATTTTTTTTTTATGATCGCTACTGTTTCAATTTCAATCATGTTTGACATTTTTGCTTTTTATGCCAGCTGTTATTATTTTGTGAAATAAGCTCTCATTGAATGAAATCATAATCATTGAAGTCAATTATACCATAGAGAAACAATAGCGTAATAAAACGATATCTACTTATGCTATTGTTTCTCTATGATTATTCTAAGAAAGCAATTTCTTTTTGAATATGTGTGTTTGTGGATATGTATGTATGTTGGATGATGGATCTCGAAATGGCTCTAACGATTTTTATTAAATCAGGAATATAGTGGGTTTGCGACAAAGAACATTATTTTGGAACAGGTCTCCAAACATGAACAGGAAGTTCCTTGAGAGAGGATTATTGGTCCCTCAAGTAGCAGCTGATCGGAAAAAAGTTTCCATAATCTGTTGAAAACGTGAGAGAGTGTGTGCAAATGAAAAAGAATACAATAGCTGTAGTTGAGTCAACAAATTTGGCGACCTAATTAATTTAAAACATTACAGTATTCATGGAAAATGGAAGAATAGATTCAGAAAGTGACCGGATTAAAGCAAAATAAATTTAAAATCGATCTCTCCAAACATATGGTAGTTGAATGTAATGTTTATTGTGAGGTGATAGAAATGGGACTGATTTCTTCAGCTTCTGTTGTATTGGTTCCTCTGTTGCTCTATGTTTGTATGCAGCCATGGCCTTGAGAGAGCCAGTTGCTCTGTCTGTTAATTCATTATCCGGACAAAATACCACAAGAATTAATGAGAGAAGCCTTCTATTGGAAAAAACCCTGCTCTGATTAATTCTCATGAAATTCAATTCTGATTAAAATTGAACAGGCTTTTGTGCTACTGGGCCTGATATTTTCATGTTTCAATATCAGCTAAAAACTAAATAAAAAAAAAAAAAACATAATATTCCATCAGCTGCTCCTATTTCCTTTCATGATGTCATTACATGACACAAGCCAAACCTATTGATATTGATAGATCACAATAGCCTACTAAAGTTGTCAATCCTATTATATTAAGAGAGCAATTTCTGTTTATGGTTATATGGTTAGGCTATGTATGTCCAACGGATCTCGAAAACAGCTCTAACAATTTCCATGAGATTTGGAACATAGTAGGTTAATGATATAAAAAATCGATTGCACTAGGTCTCATCCCTGGGAAACTCGCTGAAGGACATGAAAATGATAATAATTATACATTTTTGGAAAAAGCAGATGATAATTTCGTTGTCTGTCGATAACAGGAGATGTGAGTGCCTGTGTAGGAGAGATAGAATTATGCCAGCTGTTGAATCTAGAAATTTTAATCGACTTGATCAGAATAATCTGATTTGTCGACATGACATGGTATATCATCCTAAATTAGTGTATATCATAATTTTCAAAGTTAATCACTATTTTACAGTTTCGAGTGATTAGTGAGTGTTTTTTGTTTTTCAAATTGGTCTGTAAACAATCTAAATCAGAACTTTTCTGTTTTCAAATGTTTTAATTAAAATTGGATCTGAATTCAAGTGTATGGAACATAACCTACTTTTTGGACTATTATTTTATAGTGTATAAATCAAAATTCGGGGAAAAAACAGTTTTGGGCTGTGCCTGTTAGTCCTTCCCCAATCATTTTGAATAATTGTGTTCTGTTTATCAATAAATGAACAACAAGCAAAGCTTGGTGCCTCTATATTTTAGATAGAAATATTAAATTGAGTCTTATGTTTACATCTAAATTTTCATCCCTAAGCTTCTGGTTTCAAGCTAAGATCAAAGAAAGAAATCATATAATGGAAGTTGTCAAATGGTAAACCTTTGCCCCACTGGTTGGGTGACATTGTGTCCAGTTGTAAATTTGACGTTTATATGAGCAGTTGCTAAATTCCCTCTTTTGCAAATAAATTCACAAAAAAATTAAGGCTGTCCGGCTCGCAAAATTACTGGGTTCAACCTCAGCTCTAGCTCAGTGGTAGATACATGAATTTTCCAAACACAATTCATCACCATAAGGTTCAATGACCAGTGATTATTAATTCTTACCGCTGCTTCTATGAAGTTCTTGAAGAATACCAATGAGGAAATCAAAAGAATAGTTGATGACTGATTATCAGTAACCATGCACACAATAAAGAATAATAAAGATCAACTATAGTTTTTCTAGTTGATCCTGAAAACGCTTGTCATGAATACAGGTGTTCACCAATTTATCCTTCTAAAATTACTTAGAACTTACAATGCCAGTTCTTGAAGCTCTCTGGATCCTTATATGATATAACTGGAACCTTATTAATATAATTATCAATATGCTTGTTCTGGCAGACTAAAATGATTATCATCAAAGGATAATAAATACTGAGTGCTCTTAATAAGATCAATATTAATTGATTCAATAATTTTATGTGCTGCTGAATATTTATTGGTACCAAAACAGCTCAAACTGTATATCACGAGATGAGTTAGGATATAATAAAAAATTCTATGATTTTGTATGCTGACATAAAACACAAAATATATTCCCATAAAACAGTGTATATAAAATATTCGATATCTATAACTTTTCAATATATATAAAATTTTCTTATATCTATAATTTTCTTTAAATAATTCTTTTCTAAAATCTGAAAAATATCACAGGATTTGCTAGTATTCACAATAGTGAGTTTCAAAATCCATAATATATTATATTTAATACTGATGCTTAGACTTCCAGTCAATTCAAAATTCTACAAATAAAAACCTGTTTGGTCTATAGATTTGATATGATATACTTTGTTCAATTAGCAAAAATAATAATTAACCAATTAATATTCAAACATGAGATCTCAGGGTTTTATATGAGTTCGGGCCGTGCATGGAAGTAAGCTTCCTACATATATCAAATAAATTTATAAAATGTTCTTACAAACTATGTGATAGTACTCAACACGTTGTGACTTTTTATTGGATTTAAGTTAATTTTAATAGCACTTTGATTAATTCCCCGAACTATGCGTAGAAAGCCTAAAACGAGCTCATTTGATTTATCACTCACATTAATGACGTTCTTGACGGTCTCGTGGATTGAATTAATTATTTCCAATAATTAATTAGGCAGGTCCCTTTCGTCTCTGCTGGGCTAACGCATGGTCCAGATTCTTATAGATTTCACTCTGAATTAAAGATATATTTATGGGAATTGATTATAAATTACGAACTCTTCAACAACACTGAGTTCACAGATAATTTAACATTAATTACAAATATTTCACATTTAAAAAAGGGGTTGGCTTGATAATTTTAAAATTTTAAAGGAAGAAAGAACCCTAAACTCTATGTGCATCCTCTCAGGTCAAGATCTTAAGCCAGAAGAAAGAGGTTTCCAGAAAAATTTATCTCTTCCTAGAACAATTTTTTAAGCTTCTTTATGATTGGTCTTCAATTTAGTAAATTCAATACAATTGGTCGCCTCAGAATCAGGGCTTCTTCAACTTTATAATAGAAAAAATTAAATAAAAGTTTTTATATAAATATATGGAGTGTTTATCTTGAATTAATTTCATAAATAAATCGCAATATATGATGTTAATAAACAATATATATTTAGTTTTTTATATGAGTTTTGTACACTCTGGATTTTCGTGCTTTTCAGATTATAATAAATATTTATACAGAAATAATAGTTGTCCGTATTTCTATACATCAACCTTCCTTAGTATATATAATAATACATCTTTTGTGAGTAAATTTTTATAATTTCAACCTCTTATACTGGTTGATCGAACAATCAGCTGATTCGCTCAGTATTGATTCAAATAATTATCGATTTATTCAAGATCGACTGATTCTTTTAAAAATGTAAACAAACAATTCTAACCTCAACGTACATGCAAACTTTCATTTTTTATAATCGGCCAATAATAAGTAAGCCGCTTTATAATTTTTAATTTTGCCAATGGATTCTCATAGTTGTTGAATCACAATTATGCATGTTTTTCCTTATCATTTTAGATAATACAATTACTCTTTATCGCTAACAATGTTCGATTTAAGTGGATTGATCCTCTGACTAGGTCCAACTTTCTTTTCCATTTTATAATTCTATTAAAATTCACTGGTTCATTTCAAAATATTTGATGGTACTAAAATACCACGTGACACAATCAATAATCAAAGTGATTGAATAAACTCTATTCAGATTCATGCAAATTCATCCCAGTTTAATATTTATGATAGTAAATTTCAGGACATGAGGAATCAGCCACAATAAATGTTATACTACCTTTTATGAATTGACTCTTTTGTATGAATAGACTTCCATACAATAAAGAATCAGTGGGTTGGCTGCTCTCACACTTTTGAATAAGTGAAACGAAAATTAAGCGTCATGCTATGCCAAAAATTGTAGAATAAGCAAGAGAACCATGGATACGGGAGTCATAGAATTCCGAATCAACTTAATTTGTAATTTAATCTTCAATTGCATCAAGCAAAAGCAAAAATAACATGATCACTGCTAATTCAATAACTGTCAACGGGAAATATCAATTGCCAATGAATAAATTCGAGGTTGACTCTTAAGCCCCGCCCAGTATTCTACAAAATTCTCTGCAATTTGACTACTGTTCTACAGAGCAGTTCCAACACATCAATGATTATTCAAATCATTTGACTCAATAATTCTCATGTCAAGTTGTGGCCTCACCTCAAAAACTTTTGGTAGAATTTAGATTATAAATGTTTCACAAAAATAATCTTATATTTTAATTCCCGTAGCGAAGCACGGGTGCCCTGCTGAAATTTTGAATTACAATTTTCAGACCAAACATTTAAAAACAGAAAAGTTCGAATTTAGATTTTCCACAAACCAAATTTAACACTCACTAACCAATTAAAACTGTAAAATGATGATTTACTTTAGAAATTTTGATATACTTCAATATTAAGAATAATATGTATGTTTGCTGCAATATTTGTTGATAGTCCAGTCAAATGGTCGTTTTTCAGGAAACAGCCCCGAAAGAATTTTTCTCGACAGTTCTATATGTATTTTGGGGCGCTGAATTCGAATCTGGAATTTGCTGACACGCCAGAGTGCGGCTTCACTCCCAAAACCCCCAAAAATTTCGGACTTTTTTCAATTTTCCCATTTTATCTCGTAAACCTTGAGTTTCTCAAGAAAAAGCATTCTCGACAAGAGAATAATATTGCTAATAAATTGAGTGGTCGCGCAGGATTCTACCATTTTTGGTTCCAGAGCTACGAATTTTCATAAAAGGGGTATTTTTGAAGGGGTTTTCAAAATTTTGCAAATCTACCACTTCTACCCTATACAACTTAGATATTTTCTCAGTGTAGATGAAAAACCACACATCACGTGAAAGAACATTATGAACAGGATTCTTCAGGAATTTTCGAATTTATTGGTGGTGGGAGGGGGAAATACACCCAAAAATAGAAAATCATGTCCTACAGTCAAAATACAAATTTTTCATTATAATTCATTTCAAGGCCTTCCTAACAAAAAATACATATTTTGGCTGAAATCATCTCACGAGGGCTATTTTCTATGGGTATCACCCGTTAAAAGCATTTAATTTCAGTATTTCCTAGTGGGGGGTACGTCATAATGATACGTCAAGGATCAAAACTTTAAACACTCATAACTTTTGACAAGATGATCAGATCTCCTCGTACTACATCTCATTCTTTTCAGCACGTCAAGGGGATTTGAAATCATGTATCACAAATGCAATGTGATGGAAAAAATAAGAAATTCCTCTTTTAGTGTATTTTAGCCCCTATTCAAATACACAGAAAAATGACCAATTTCTATATTAAAAACTGTGTATCTCGGTAAGCCGAAATGATAAAAAATGGTACTTTGTTCTTGATTTCAAGAACAGAATCTCCTCTTTCATGTGGGAAAAATGAATTTTGTGAAAATATAATCGTGAGGAAAGATACGTTTGATTGAAAAAATCGAGAAATTTGCGATATTTTCCTCATTTTCACAGTCTCGAC
The DNA here is from genome assembly GCF_014356525.2 of Nilaparvata lugens. Classification (NCBI taxonomy): domain Eukaryota; kingdom Metazoa; phylum Arthropoda; class Insecta; order Hemiptera; family Delphacidae; genus Nilaparvata; species Nilaparvata lugens. Next base: position 718,012 of record NC_052511.1, read on the forward strand.
AGTTTTTTGATAATGAACATTCATGCAAAATGGGTTTAAGTAACGTTTATTATAGAGCATGTGATTATTTTTCATTTGAGGCCAATCGCAACTTTCTATCATGTATCTTACTCGTTTTAGAGACTCTTTAATAACCGTAAAATCGCAGAAGAAATGAGAAAATGAAAATAATCATTTTTCCAATTAGCTGTAACTTTTGGAAGGTATTTAAATCAGAAATACGATTCATGGGAGCGGAAAGAGGAGAAAATTCTCTACCACCTTGACTAATTTTTCGATTTTTTATCTGAAGTGTTTCACAACATACGATACTTTGAATATCCGAGATTGTGTAAATGATTGACGTATCAAAATTTTTCGCATATTCAAAGTTGCGTATCTTGTGAAAAACCTCAAATAAAAAATCTAAAAATCTGGTGTGGCGCACTCACACAACTTTCCTTGCCGTTATGAAAATTGATCACCTGACGCTAGTGTTCCCGCGCATCTCAAGTCTACTACTATTCAAAGATCTGAGCCAGCTGGTGACAGGACAATAATGCTATAGACACACGAGCTCTGCTATCTCTTCATAGTGAATGATTTGATAGAATCAACAGTTTGCAATTGAAATAATCACATTTTCTCGAATTTCGAGCTTATTTTCACTGAACATTAATTGTAGAGATTTTCATGTTCAACCTTTTCCACTTGAATTTTTTTGTTTAAATTGTATCTGAAGCCTGATAATTGGGAATGTAAAATCAAACTTTGCCTAGATGGGGCGGAGCTCCTGAAATTTTTACAGATATGAGACTTATGGCAGTTGATAGAACGTATCAATGACTAATTGAGGTATGAATTTTATCAAAATCGTTGGAGCCGTTTTCGAGAAAATCTCGAAAACCCCTATTTTTGACAACATTTTCGCCATTTTAGCCGCCATCTTTAATTGAATTTGATCGAAATTGTTCGTGTCGGATCCTTATATTGTAAGGACCTTAAGTTCCAAATCTCAAGTCATTCAGTTAATTGAGAGATGAGATATCGTGTACACAGACGCACATACACTTATACACATACACATACAGACCAATACCCAAAAACCACTTTTTTGGACTCAGGGGACCTTGAAACGTATAGAAATTTACAAATTAGTACCTTAATTTTTTTCAGAAAGCAATACTTTCCTTACCTATGGTAATAGGGCATGGAAAGTAAAAAGTAGTCAAGGTAGTAGAGATTTTTCTCCTCTTTCCGCTCCTATGAATCGTATTTCTGATTTCAATACCTTCCAAAAGTTACAGCTGATTGAGAAAATGATTATTTTTATTTTCTTATTATTTCTGCGATTTTATGGTTATTCAAGAGTCTCTTAAACGAGTAAAATACATGATAGAGACTTGCGATTGGTCTCAAATGAGAGAGAATTACATGCTCTATGAGCCACGTTGCCTTAAACCCATCTTGCATGACTGTTTATTATCGAAAAAATGTCGAGAGTGTGAAAATGAGGAAAATATCGCAGATTTATCGATTTTTCTAATTAAACGTATGTTTTTGGACTCAGGGGACCTTGAAACGTATAGAAAACTTGAATTTGGGGCAAATTCAATTAAAGATGGCGGCTAAAATGGCGAAAATGATGTCAAAAATAGGGGTTTTCGAGATTTTCTCGAAAACGGCTTCAACGATTTTGATAAAATTCATACCTCAATTAGTCATTGATACGTTCTATCAACTGCCATAAGTCTCATATCTGTAAAAATTTCAGGAGCTCCGCCCCATCTAGGCAAAGTTTGATTTTAGATTCCCAATTATCAGGCTTCAGATACAATTTAAACAAGTGGAAAAGGTTGAACATGAAAATCTCTACAATTAATGTTCAGTGAAAATAAGCTCGAAATTCGAGAAAATGTGATTATTTCAATTGCAAACTGTTGATTCTATTAAATCATTCACTATGAAGAGATAGCAGAGCTCGTGTGTCTATAGCGTTATTGTCCTGTCACCAGCTGGTGATGGATCTTGAATAAAATCATATCGTTGGTCATGTCAACAAATCAGATATTTTGATCAATGCGAATAAAGCTCCTAGATAATATTTTTCGTAAGATAAGCTGATTGATTGCAATAGTTCAACAGCTGAACATAATTTTGTCTCACTTTCACACACGCACTCGCATCTTCCATTATCGACAGACGACGAAATTAACAGCTGTTTTTTTAAGGATGAATGATTATTATATTTTTCATGTCCTTCAGCGAGTTTTCCCAGGGATGAGACCTAGTGCAATTGAATTTTTATGTCATAAACCTACTATGTTCCAAATTTCGAGAAATCGTTGCAGCCATTTTCGAAATCCGTTGGACATAAATGAATACACAAATAACTAAATAACTAAATGAATAAATACCCAAATAAATAAATATATTATACAGAAATTGCTCGCTTGTTATAAGAGGATATGAAAATTATTTCGCCTTTCTATCAAACATATTCTCTAAACACCGTTCCGTGAAAGCTTAAATTCCTTAATAAAAAAACTTCGACTTGAATACTTCCATAAGCACACCGTCATCGAAAGATATTTTCTAACAAAATGTTTATCTCTATGCTATTTTCTCTGATGCCTAGTAATATCGACATTCTAGTCTCGAAATTATTTTAATTATTGAATCTCTGAGTTTCAATGATAAGATAATGAGTCTATTACCCCATTATTGACTTATTATCCATAATGTCTGACTCAATCAAGGAAGCAGACAAACTGAGCAAGAATATAAAGGCTATCCTCTAAAGTTCTATAATTGGATTCATTTTAATATGTCAGAATCCCTGTAGATCTCACTACACATTTATTATTCGGAAGTAATACATCCAAAAGAATAATGATGAACATTTTTGGAATATTTTTTGTACGATCAGTATCCGACAGTAAGGAAAGGAGATAAGTTAAACACTAGAGACTAAACCACGCATACTATTCCTTGAATAGAATGGGAGCGGCGATCTTTGAACCAGGCCGGAAACGAAGAATGCCCAGGTTATCATTGGGAGGCATTCAAATGCTATTACTATGCTTGAAGGAAGCTGTTTACATTGTTGATTGTAAGCGGGGCTGGCTGACGTGTGTATGAATGGAGGGCCACAATGCTCGGTTTATACGGTTGGGCCAAATTACATATTAGGAGGGTGGATATATGCGAGGTATGAATGAGAGGAGAAGTAGAGGATGATGATGTAAGGTGAAGGGGGGGTGAGAGAAGAAGGAGGAGGAGTTAGGGGAATGAGGGGGAGGAGGAGGATGAGGAGCTAGAGGAGGAGGAGGAGGAGGAGGAGGAGGCGGGGAATGATAGGAAGGGGTGGAGGAGGGAAATGATGGGGAGGATATGATCGGGAGGGGTGGAGGAGTAGAAGGATGGGTAGATGAGCATGAGGAGAGGAGGAGTAGGAGCTCGAGGAGGGGTGGAGGATGAGATTTAAGAGTGAGAGAAGGAGATGAAGGAGGGGAGCAGGAGAGGCATGGGTTGTGAGGTAGAAGAAATGCGAGGAAGAGAAAAATTGGCAGAAAGAAGGAATGCGAACAAAGTGAAAGAAGATAACGAGAAGAACTGGGAAAGAGAGAACGGATTGTGATGAGAGTGAGGAAGAAAGGGAGAAGGAAGAAGATAATGAAATTTAATTGAAGCAGTAAGAAAATAGGGTAGGAAAGGAGGATAGAAAAGGAAAAAGGATGAAGAGATCGATAGATTGCGGTAGTGACGGTAATAAGAAATCGAGGTTAGGGAGAGAGGTGTATAGTATTAAACCAGAGAGTGGAGAGAGAGTATAATTAAATGAGAAGAAAAAGTTGACTTGTAAGGGTCACATAGGAGGTAATGTTAATGGCAGAAAAAGGAAGGAGAAGAGATAAGGAAGAAGAAGGTGTGTTTTAGGTGATAAGGGAGAAAAAAATGGAGGATGAACGAGATAAGAGGTAAAGAAAGATTAACTTTGCTATTGAGGAAAGTGAAAGTAAGAAGAAAGGTGGAGTGAATATAGGATGCATTGTGACGGAGATACAGGAAATAATTTATGTGGAAAGGAAAATGAAGGAGAAGATATGATGGAGGAAGGATGGAATTCACAAAAAGCTGACGAATTGACAGGAGAGGTTAGAGAAGAGGAGGGAGGGAAAGTATAGTAGCATGGTTAATGAGGTTGAGAAAGGAAGATGTACAAGGAGAAAGAGTAAGAAGGAGAAGAGGATCAATCGAGAATGTGAGATGGGAGAAATTCGATAAAAGGGAGGTAGAAGTAGAAGAGAGTAAAAAACTAGGATGGATTGAGTCAGTGAGGAAGGAGGGAGGGGCTTTCGAGGAAAGGATGAAAGTAGCACAAGTAGGAGAAAAAGAAGAGGGGTGGATAAATTGCTGAGGTAAGGAAGGAGGCCAACTGAATTGTATTAGGAGAGAGAGGCGTTGAATGTGAGGTAACTACCACCAGAGATGAGATCCCAGAATGCGACTCAGGACTCACCTCCCATAGACCATGGCAATAAACTACAGATTTCAGTTCAGTACCATGATTTATGTCCAAGCTCACTCGCCATGGAACGACTGACTAGTAGGCCTACTATTAGAAAGGGCAGCGCTGACAACTTGATTTGATGCCTCTATAATAATAGTGCTCGCTCTATAGGCTCCACTTAATTCACGTTTAATGTTATCGACCATGTATGTTATGGTTTGTAGTATGCTACTGAGATAGTAGTATGCATTTCTGAGAACAACAAATTCAATGGAATATGTGGCTTTCTCGAATTTCCTCAGCGAAATCATGATTGGAATTTCTTTGAGCTATCAACTTCTGTGGACAATTCAAGAATGTGGATTCTTGAATTGTATTATTCATAAACATAATTAGCCTACGTTTTTGGCCAACTTGTGATAAGTAACAACTTGTGGCCAACTTGTGTTATGTTTTTGACTAGTAATCCAAAAACATAATTCTATTATGCAATCAAGAAAATAGGCTCAAGTACTGGATAAAAGTGGATTTGCATATTATACTGGAATTCTTTATTCAATGATAATATATCTTCCATGAATTGGAGAGGTTCCACAACATGAATATGTGCTTTAAAAATGTCATTCAAGTTGTCATGAGATGATGAATATGCACCCAAATCAAACAGGCCCTACTTCCAGTGAATATTTAATTTGCATGTGCATTGATATACTCAATCTTTCATTTATTCGTATGGCTATCATCATGCAAATGATTCGAAGAGAGAAATTCTAGTTATTACAAGTTGAATGAACTATGGGAAATGAGGATGAGATAAATTTGATCGAATCACATGTAGTTTTGAAATATTGCACCAGCTCAATTATCTCCAAGTCAAGAAATTGACAATTTGAAAGTAGAACATGTCATGTTTTCAATGGTTGCCTGAAACACGATGAATGGTTATGGTTTGAGAGTGATTAGTAGCCAGTAAACCACTAGACAGGTAGGAGTACCACAAGTTGGCCAAAAACGTAACGCTGACTTCAAACTGAGTGATTAGTTGAGTTTCTAGCTGGCAGCAAAACCTCACCATTCACCGCTGATGCCACAAACCTGAAAACAAAGAAATATCTCATCAACCGTCAATAATATCCATGCTACATGGTGACACTTCTCTATTATTTCATTTTTCAATTAATGTCCACGTGGATACATACTATTATGTCACAGTATTTCTGTACACTACGTGAATTGCACTTTTATTCTGTTAATGCCTCTATCGAATTAATTAAGGGTCAATTCACACACGCACGCACTCGATCGTGCGCGATAATAGAGTTAGGAAGCGCTGCGCTGCGCTGGGATGGTGTGAATTTTCTGGTTTTGGAAATGCGTGTGGTGTTTTGTTCTTTCTGAAAAAATGTAGCAGCAGGATGCGTCAATTGTTGGTCGATTTTTTTTGTTTGCAGTGGAGGTTTTTCAATAAATGAGCGAGGGAAATTAGTCGGAAATAATGTATTTGTGGATTCTACGCTCCAAAAAATAACTCTGAACCATTCTGTATTATACATTCGATTTATACATTTGACTGAAAAATCTCATAGCACATTTTCATTCCAAAGAGAATAGATTCTTTATGAAAAGAACAAAACTACACCTATAATGAGCTATTGAGATGCATATTCAACATGAAATATTTTTGCTGAAGTGAACTCACACAAGGAATCAAATGAACCCAATTTTCAGTTCTTTCCATGTTCTGAATCGCTATATTTGCGTTGATGGAGATGGATGCGTGGTAGGTAATTTTTATTTTTCCGTTAACTCCAAAAATTTTATTACGGTTTGATTATTGGCCAAAATACTGCGACTTGAAGAATTGAAAATGGAGTGAACATCATTTAGTCAGAAAAACCTACAGGGAAGTTCTTGATGATTCAGTTGATTTCCATCTTCATCACTACTGTACTCCAATTGTAAGAATAAATAGTTGAAGAGTTATTCAAAGAATAACTAAAATGAATCGTACCCTCCATGATTCTAAAGCTACTACCGTTTTCGAGCAATTATCTTATAAATTAAGTGTCCAAAGGACGTTTAAAAAATGAAGAATACTAGTGGTTCTATAGATAAGCTATCTAGTAGTGCTGTAGAAATAAAAAAATTGAGGGCTAAATTCCGAGTTCGGAAACCGACCCCAAGAGATCTAACTATCATAATAAGATAAATGGACGATTTTCGTGGGATATTTTCCCATATACTATCATTCGACTTGAAATATTGATGGTGTATACTTGTGAAATTGAATTGTATAAGTCAAATCTATTGCTAGTCAAGAATATTAGTATAATTCAACATTTATCTCCAATATATTTTGAAGATATACATTCTCCTATTATAACCAGTGTGCTTCTATAACTCTTCTCACTTGGTCCACAGTGTGTTAAGAGTGAAAGTATGTCATGTCAAATTTACAATCATAATAATGTCCATGTTTGCAATTTATGACTTTTTAATGTACTCCATCTATGTTTTATGTTAGTTTATGAATGTACTAGATGTTGATTACACTATGTTTTTCGTTAGCTTATGAATGTACTAGATGTTGTAACACTATTCTTTTCGTTAGCTTATGAATGTACTGGGTGTTGTTACAATGTGTTCTGTGTTTTACGTTAGTTCATGAATGTGTTGTCTGTTGGCTTGTTGCAGGGCGGTGACCCGGAATGTCACTGGGCAGGGGGGGTGGCGGGGGCGCCGGCCCATCCACGGGTGAGACGCTTCGCGCGTGGCTGCTGTCCGCCCTGGTGGTGCACGGCGCCGTCGCCGGCAACCCCGACGCCAAGCGGCTCTACGATGACCTCCTCTCCAACTACAACAAGCTGGTGCGACCCGTCGTCAACACCACCGATGTCCTGCGCGTCTGCATCAAACTCAAACTCTCCCAGCTCATCGATGTCGTGAGTAACAAACATTCCAAACTATTTTCTATATTCATTTAGGGCTACTTGATATTTTTTTATTAACTTGTACCCTTTTTATTTCAAGACTTGAAATCCGTCCTGACATGAAAATGAATAAAAAGGGCACTATAGTGAGGTTCACGCTGTAATGGCAGTATTTGATTATCATGTGTTGCTATCCTTGCATATCTATCATTGGATAGCGCTATTCCTTTATAGCTCTGCAACGCTGCCAGATCGCTCTTTGACAATGTAGAAATATAATCAATCAACAAAATATTGAATCGAGAAAAATTCAATTCTTGGAAAATACATTTTCAAGCAAAGAAAATAGAATTGATCATTTTAAATAAGAATGAATAGGTAATATCACATTAAATAATACATTGGATATAACGACATCAGCTATCCTATATAGAAGGAAGTGGCAAAGAAGAGAATCGGCAACGCTGTTCTCCTATCTTCCACTATATCATCTACTTTGAAGTAGGGTCAATCAGACTATAGAATTACTAGCAGGGCACCCGTACTTCGCTACAGGATTTAAAAGATGAGATTATTTTTGTGAAACATTTATAATCTAAGTTCTATCAAAATTGTTATGATCGTTTTTGAGATTAGGCCACAACTTGGCATGGAGATTATTGAGTTAAATCATTCGAATAATTAATTGATGTGTTGGAACTGCTCTGTTGAATATTAATCCAATTGCAGCGAATTTTGTAGAATATTGGGCGGGGCTTAAGAGTCGACCTCGACTTTATTCATTATTGTTATTTTTGTTTTTGCTTGATGCAATTGAAGATTAAATTCCAAATTAAGTTGATTCGCAATTTGATGACTTTGATATCCATGGATCTCTTGCCTAATCTGGATTTTTGCCATAGCCTGTCGATTACTTTTCGTTTCACTTATCCAAAAGTGTGAAAGCAGCCAATACACTGATTCATTCTTCCATGGGAATCCATTCATACATAAAAGTCCATTCATAATAGTTGGTATAACATTTATTGTGGCTGATTTTTTCTCATGTCCTGAACTTTACTATCATAAATATTAAAGTAGGGTGATTTCAATGTGAATTTGCATAAATCTGAATAGAGTTTATTCAATCACTTTGATTATTGACTACCATTTATGATCTCTTTCTTTGATCTTAGCTTGAAACCAAAACCTTAGGCATGAAAATTTGAATGTAAACTAACATATAACTCAATTTGATTTCTATCCAAAATATCGGGGCACCGAGCTTTGCTCGTTATTTATTTATTGATAAACAGAACATAATTTTTCAAAATTGATGGGGAAGGACTAACAGGCACAGCCCAAAACTTTTTATTTCCAGAATTTTGATTCATACACTATAAAATTAATAGACTATTTAATAGTCCAAAAAGTAGGTTATGTTACATACACTTGAATTCAGGTCAAATTTTCAATCCAAACATTTTAAAACATAAAATTTCTAATTTATATTGTTTGCAAACCAAATTGAATAACAAAATAACACTCACCAATCACTTAGAACTGTAAAATAATGTTCAACTTTGAAAATTATGATATACTCTAATCCAGAATGATATACCATGTGATGTCAACAAATCAGATTATTTTCATCAAGTCTATTAAAATTTCTAGATTCAACAGCTGGACATAATTCTAGCTCTCTCCCACACAGGCACTCCCATCTTCTGTTATTGACAGACGACGAAATTTTCAACTGTTTTTCCAAGGATGAATAATTTCTTGTCTTTTCATGTCCTTCAGCGAGTTTTCCAAGGGATGAGACCTAGTGCAATCAAATTTTCATATCATAATCCTACTATGTTTCAAATTTTGTGAGAATTGTTGGAGCCGTTTTTGTGATCCGTCGGACATACATAACCATATACAGAAATTTCTCACTTAATAGAATAGGATTGACAACTACCCTAAAACTGGTGGTTGTTTATGTCTGAACTGGCAAGCCGAATTCGGCATGTTTGCAGAGGTTCATTCGAATAATTGTAGGAATATATCCAAAGCACATAAGATAATGAATCATGCATCATTTCTCTCAGAGAATACCAAAGAATAATTATATGTGGAAATAGAACTCACTAAAATAGTAATTTTATGTCATATGATCCAATATCTGAAATTTGAAATCCATTTAATTTTTTTCAATTTTCAATCACTTATGAGTATTTTGCACTGAACACTACACAGATACTACACAAATACTCCTTAGGGTCATCTACATTCATGATATATAAATTTATAACCAGTAAAATTGCATAATAAAAGACTTATACCCAAAAATATGTCATATGTGTAACTGAAAAAATCACATAACTCTCATTGTTTGGGTCTAGAGCATTCAATACCCTAGTATTGTCCAAACTATCACTTGAATAAATTACTAAAATACTTCTTAGTGTAATCTACATTTATAATATTATGTAAAGTTATATCTGTAATATTGCATAATAAAAGAGATAACAACATAACTACAAAAGTACCTAACCTCTATCTTTTGGGTATAAGCTTTCAATAATTTCAACCTCAGTTTTGTCTAAACTATCACTTGAAAGAATCACTATAATCATTATCATTATCCAAATCTAATAAATCACACAAAAGTTGTTTATAATCTACTTGATTTTATATTAGACAATGTTATTTATCACTAGCTGCTCGGCCATTACACTTGTAAACACAGCTGGTTGGTAGCGTTCAACAAAAAAAGATCTCCATAGAGCTAGGAGACTCTTAGAGTGATCTAGTTCTCATTAATGTGCTGTATACAAACTACTGAATCGAATAGTATAGTTTCCAAAGAAATCCGACAGATGACAGCCGAGTTATAAACAGTTGTTTTAAGGCATCTGGCTAAAGATGGCTGCCACACCTGCCTCCCAAAACATAGCCTCAAGCCAGAGAGCTGCCAGCTGTAAGGGTTTGTGATCCAACCATATCAAATATCGGGGCACCGAGCTTTGCTCATTATTTATTCATTTATTTATTGATAAACAGAACTCAATTCTTCAAAATGATTGGGGATGGACTAACAGGAACAGCTCGAAACTGATTCTTCCCCGAATTTTGATTTATACACTACAAATATTCCAAAAAGTGGTTTATGTTCCATACACTTGAATTCAGGTCAAATTTTCAATCCAAACATTCGAAAACAGAAGAGTTCTAATTCATATTGTTTGCAAACCAAATTGAATAACAAAATTACACTCACTAAACACTCAAAACTGTAAAATAATGATTAACTTCGAAAATTATGATATACTCTAATTTAGAATGATATTCCATGTCTTGTCAACAAATCAGATTATTTTCATCAAGTCTATTAAAATTTCGAGATCATATTTTTCGGGAGATAATATGCTAAGCTGATCGATTATACAGCTGATCTCTCATACAGGTACACGCATCTTCTGTTATCGACAGATGACGAAATTATCATCTGTTTTTCCAAGGATGAATAATTGTTATCATTTTCATGTCCTTCAGCGAGTTTCCTAGGGATGAGACCTAGTGCCATCGAATTTTCATATCATAACCCTACTATGTTCCAAATTTCGTGAAAATCTTTAGAGCCGTTTTCGAGATCCATTGGACATAGATAACCATATAAATAGCTAGATAACCAGATATAAAAATATATACAGAGATTGCTAGCTTGATATAATAGGCTTGTCTTGTGTCATGTAATGACATCATGAAAGGAAATAGGAGCAGCTGATGAAATATTATGTTGTTTTTCTTATTCATTTTTTGCTGATATTGGAACATGAAAATATCAGGCCCAGTAGCAAAAAAGTCTGTTAAATTTCAATCAGGATTAAATTTCATGAGAAATAATCAGAGCAGGGGTTTTCTTAATAGTAGGCTTCTCTGATTGGTTCTCGTAGTATTTAGTCCGAATTATAAATTAACAGACAGTGCAACTGGCACTCTCCAGGACATGGTTGCGTACTAACATAGAGCAACAGAGGAACCAGTAAAACAGAAGCTGAAGAAATTAGTCGCATTTCTATCACCTCACAATGAACATTACATTCAACTACCATATGCTTGGAGTGATCGATTTTAAATTTCTTCTGCTATCATCCGGTCATCCGGTAAGGTAACCAAATTTGTTAACTCAACTACAGCTATTATAATCTTTTTCATTTGCTCACACACTCTTACGTTTTCAACAGACTATATGGAAAACTTTTTTTCTGATCAGCTGCCACTTGAGGGACCAATAATCCTTTCTCAAGGAACTTCAGCAGATTTCCCCATAGTTGAGACTTGTTCCAAAATAATGTTTTCTGTCGCAAACCCACTATATTCCTGATTTAATCAAAATCGTCAGAGCCGTTTTTGAGATCCGTCCGACATACATACATACATAGCCACAAACATATTCAAACAGAAATATTGCTTTCTTAAATGATTGACTTCAATGATTATGATTTCATTCAATGAGAGCTTATTATAACAGCTCGTCAACATAATAATAACAGCTGACATCAAAAGTAGAAATGTCAAAAATGATTTAAATTGAAACTGTAGCGAACGTCAACCTTATAGTGGTAACAGCTGTGCCTAGTAAGTGGAAAGTTGTGTATATTTTTGGCTTCAAAATTTTCTGAAATAACTTAATTTATTCAAAGTGCGGTGATATGAAGTGCAATATTCGACTATAATTTGGTATTTTAATCATTCTAGATTCAAAAGTTTCAGCTCATATATATTTTTGGACAAAACTTTCAATGTTTGGGAATAATTGACTCATGGGAAAAGCACCTTACTTCTATGGAAGATATTTCTACATTGAGAAAAGCAGCAATAGCTATATGGCCGTTCTAATAAATAACCCCTTTCTTTCGCACAAGTTGAATTTCGGCCGAATTTCCACATTCTTTGCAAACAGATTCCACAACGGACACTTGAAGTTTTAAAAATACCCTCGATATATCATACTGAATTATTAAAATTCCATCGCAATTGTTTAAGCAGTTTCCGTGATATGTCGGATATACAAACAAAATTAGTCTTGATGGAATAGGATCGAATAATAGAAGCAACTCCAGTCATAAAAGCTTGTTATATATATATATAAAAAAAAATTATCTCTGATAATTATCTGGAATTATCTCTTATATAAAAATAAAAAATAATGCTCCCAGGAATAGCTCTGATTGAAGCAGCAGTGCCCAATCAATTTGTTCTCGATAAATGCATTTCAATTAGTTCTTCAACTTGGTGCCAACCTAATGAGGTCATCTCAACTTAATGCCAACCTGACAAAATCATTATTTTAGTTGCCAGTTTACAACTGTTTCGAAGAAATACTCTCTCTAGATTATAGTTCTATAGTAACATATGATATGAACATTTCAATTATAATTAAGAGATTGGGAGAAGAAGAATATACATGCTGAAAGACGAACTTTGAACCCTTAAAAACCACCCTTAGAGTTTAAATATCGCCAAAATATTTCTTAGTGAGCACCTAGGTTGTTCAAGGAAGCTAAGTTGTTAGATGTATATTCCAAGTTTTGTTGCAGTCCATCCAGTAAATTTTCAAAAATCGTGATCAGAGAGTGAGTGAGTGAGTGAGTCAGACAGTGAGTCAGTGAGATAAGAATTTAATAAGTATAGATTCATAGTCAATCAGCTGAAGAGTGGATTATTTATTGCATGCATTACACAGATGTCTGGAGAAGCCGGTGAACAGGTGACAACAGATACTTGTGGATGGGAAAACTGCGTGAGGTCTACTGTTCACAGAACTACTTTTTCATTTTTTCATTTAGGTTAAGTTTTATCAGTTTCATCCCCATTTTCCCCGTCATGTGTCGTTCTGAGGTCGGTTCACGATTGGTCTGCTGCTTCCATGATGCCTCTCACTGACACGTCAGCTCGCTCGCCCTCAAGTAGGTATGATTATTTCAATAATAGTAATAATGACGCAGGTATGTTTCTAGCAAATAAGCTCCACTCTTTCAAAAAACTTTTCAAGGCTGCTCACCTCAACGTACAATCCCTCAGCTGCCACATTGATGAACTCAGAGCAATCTTCCGTTTTCAGGACTTCAATATAATCGGAATTTCCGAATCATTTTTGAAGCCTAGTATTCCATCAAATTTTGTTGCTTTGTCTGGATATAATCTTTTCCGGAATGATAGATTAAATAAAGCTTGTGGGGGTGTAGCAATTTATGTGAAAGATGGTATCAAAACAAAAGTTTTAATCACATCTAAACAAGAGTATTGTTCAAGACCAGAGTTTATGCTACTTGAATTATCCTTATCCAGTACTGATAAATTACTCGTTGGTATCTGTTATCGCCCACCAAAAATAGGTCATTTCACAGATTTCGAAAGTGCCTTGCTTTCTCTTATGCCTTGTTATAACCGTATACTAGTTATGGGGGATATGAACACCGACTTGAACATGACAAATCGGAACTTTGACTACTTTCAACTGACTACAATTTTCCAATGCCTAAACATGACTATTTTACCTCTCGATCCAACTCATCATACTAATGAATCAGACACACTCATTGACCTTCTCATTGTTAGTGATCCCAATGAGGTTGTTCAAGCAGGCCAAATCTCAGTCCCAGCTATTTCTAGACATGATTTGATCTACTGTGTACTTTCCCATAAGATACCCAAGCCAGAACAGAAAATTATCACTTATAGAGACTTCAAAAACTTTGATGAAGCCGCCTTCCTGACTGATGTGGCTCAGACTCCATGGCATCAAATTGAAGCATTACCCTCAGTTGATGACATGGTCAAGACTTTCGAGAATTGGACTTTGACTCTGTATGACAAACATGCACCTTATGTGACAAGGAGGATTAATAGAAAACGACGAGTACCGTGGATGACTGAAGACATACTTAAGATGATGGGACATAGAGACAAAGTACATAGAAAATTTAAAAAGACATTTGACTTGGACAGTTTGATAGAGCATAGAAGCTTTAGAAATAGAGTTAAACAGGAATTACGGAACTCAAAGATTAGGTACTTGAATTCGTTTATGACAAACAACAGACAAGACTCTAAATCACTTTGGCAGGGAATAAAAGAATTCGGGCTTGGCAAGCAGAAATCGAATCCACAAATTGACTTAGCATTGAACAATATAAATGACCATTTCGTTTCACACTCTAACCAATGTGACGAAGTTGTCATTGCTAATCATATCGATGATCTTGAAGAGCAGGTTACAAACTTAGATTTACCAATTACTGATCAATTTCATTTCCATCCAATCTCAGAAGAAGACACTTTCAGAGCAATTCAACGTATTCATAGTAATGCTACGGGTGTTGACAAAATTCCTATTAAATTTATCAAGAAAATGTTATTTGCTGTTCTACCAATCATTACATACATTTTCAACAAGTCTATTGAAGAAGGCATTTTCCCTGAAAACTGGAAGTTTGCTCTGGTTCGCCCTCTAAATAAAGTTCCATCACCCAATAAAGTTGAGGATTTTAGACCAATCAGTATTTTACCTGCATTGTCCAAAGTGCTAGAAAGACTCATTCATGCTCAAGTTGTAAAATTTCTAGACAACAATAGTAAGCTTCATAACTTTCAATCAGGCTTTAGAAAATTCCATTCAACTGAAACAGCTCTGCTTCGTGTCACTGATGATATAAGGTTAGCTATGGACCAAAGAAAATGCACCATCCTCACCCTATTTGATTTTTCTAAAGCATTTGATACTGTTGATCATACAGTCCTTCTGAATAAGTTGGCTATTCTTGGTTTCAGTCACAACTCGTTAGTTTGGTTTAAATCCGATCTATTAGGTAGGAAACAATGTGTATCTGTCGGTGACAAAAAGTCTACTTGGAAAAACGTTATGCATGGAGTACCACAAGGTTCAATTTTAGGCCCTCTCCTCTTCACTTTGTATGCTAATGACCTTTCTTCCATTATCAAATTCTCCAGTTTCCATACTTATGCAGACGACCTTCAAATATATTTAAGCTGTCCCATAACAAAAATTAACGAAACAGTTGGAATAATGAATCAGGATATCAATTCGATAGTGGAATGGACAAAGAAAAATGGCCTTAAGCTTAATCCCATCAAAACACAGCCCATTATAATTGGATATTCTCGTCTTATAAACAATATTGACTATGAATCGATTCACAAAATTAGTGTAGATGGTAATGACATTCCTTACTGTAGCTCAGTTAAAAATTTAGGCATTATTATGAATAATACTCTTGACTGGTCAGAACAAGTGAACAAAACTTGTAAAAAGGTATTCTCAGCCATGCATGCATTGAAGAAAATGCACGATATTCTCCCTAGAAACATTAAATTATTATTGGTTCAATCTCTCATCTTCCCACATTTAATGTATTGTAATCTGTTCTTAACGATATGCAAGTCACTCTGAATGATAAACTACAGCGTTGCCAAAATTATTGTCTACGTTTCGTCTACTCTCTCCAACGCCATGATCATATCACCCCAGCCCACATTGCTAGTTCAACATTAAAGCTTCCCGATCAGAGGCTTTTTCGAATAGTCAAGCTTGTTAGAGATATCTTGAAATATGGTTATCCGAACTATTTTAAAGATGATTTCAAATTCGTCTCCGAAGGTAGGAGGATAGATGCTTCACATACTAGAACCGGAGAAAGTACTTTAAGGATACCCAATCATCGAACTACTATTTTCACAAAATCCTTCTTAGTCAGTGCCTGTCGTGCATGGAATGCACTTCCTGTTTCTATCAGGTCCATCGAGAGCCGAGCGAGCTTCATCCTGACTTTAAAAAAACATCTTTTGGAACAAATGACTGAAACTTTCCGGCCCTAGAACGATCACATGACAACCATCCCCCACCCATCCCACAAATACAAACCTTTAAACCTGTTATAGAACGAATTGTATATATAAACTCATGTTATTTCAATTATTCACTGCATACTGCTGTATATTACTGAAAGTTGATTACCCTGATCTACTTTCAGCATACTTCATTTTATTAATCAATTATTAATTATTTGATCTTATCTACCTATATAATTATCTTACTTTATAAATTTTCTGTTTTTTTCCCTTAAATATTCATATTGATTAAAACTTTCACAATATTTCCATTAATAAATAAATCCTTAGTTTAAATAATGAAATTAACGTTTTGGTAGAGAGTTAGTGGGGAGGATATTTTTAATATTCTTTCCAAAGAATGGACATTGATATGTCCAAACCTCCGCCAATTTATGTAGATGCATAACAATATAATTATTATCTATAGTTATTATATTACAAATTGCTTTTTCATATCATATACAGTTCAACAATTATTTTCTTAGTCTATATAATGTAAATTCATCTATAACTTTGCTGTATTGTAAGCTATTGTATATAAGTGTATAAGACAGTATATATTGTAATCTACATAAATAAAGTACTCAATCAATCAACTACTAGTAAATAAAACCTTATCAATAAATTATTACTCATCAACTAGCACCCAGCAAAAGAAAACTTCTATCATTACTATTTATTAATTTTAGTGGTAGATTACCTATAGATAAAGAATAACCGGGCTAACAACAATTACAATTATTGTAGAGGAACAATTTGACTTATTTTTGGTCTTAGTTCAATATGACTAAAATAGATTATTATTAGAATAGACGGGTTTGATTATTATTTCAACACATTTTAGCGACCCTATTGGCTGCTGGGGGTGAAGATCTCTTTCGTTGACCAACGTTCTTTTGTTAATAGTCTACCAATAGAGCTCGAGAAAGTGATTGGAAAATTCACGGCAGAATTGAGGAAGTAGTACTTTAGTGCTATTGAAATGAGTGAGCGAATAAGTCAATGAATTTATAGAACTTTCTACATCATCTTGAAGGAAATTATAGAAAAGTTTTTATATCTGTTTCTGTACTATATGAACTTATGTAACTATGATAAAATATTATATGACTAAATGGAAATCTCTCCGCGATACGACCAGGAAGAAAACGTAGAAGAGGGAATAAGGACATTGAGTAAGCACTAGGGAAAAAGTGGTACTGGTTATATTAAAGCTGAATAGAGCTTTCTTTAAAGATTCAGTTATTGAAGAAGTTTCGTTTCATTAAGGGGAAATGTAGAGAGAGAGAGAGAGAGAGAGAGAAAGAGTGAAGGGTTGAAATTGAGGAAAGTGAGATTCGGTCGAAGCATTACCGGGTTAACCTTGAACTTAGGTGTTCAAGATGGATGTTGATGCCAAACGGGGGATAACGAGGTATTCCGATGAAATGCGTACTCGAATTTGTGAAGACCTGATCACAGTGCGTGGAAATCGGTGAGGAAGAATAATGAAGGAGCCAGGAGTATGTGGAAAATTTTAATCTAGAAGCATGAAAAAGCTGAAGAAAAAAGGTGGAAAATACGGAGAAAAATCCGGAAAAGCCGTTCAACAGTGTGACGGTGGAAGAAGCCACTTTTCAAAATGCGGTCAACATTTTTCACACGATATTTTCCTCTAGATTTCTAATCTCGCCAGACTCGAATAACAAGAAGAGAGCTTTTTGGAGAGAACTGGAGCCTGAAGTTCGTTAATGGAACTTCAAATGCAAACTTTAATGATATACAGGCGTTCGTTAAGATCTTTACCAACGCGAATGGGAAAAGAGCGAATGTAAACTAGATTGAATTGCTCGAGAGTACAGTACTTTGAAGCCGACTGAAATCTAATTGCAACTATGTCTGATACACTCTGATCGTTTTCAAAGAATTGTTGAAATGCTGTGACATTGCTTGTATTCAACTCTTGTAGATTGGTGTTTCGAAAAAGCTCGCCAAGTTTACTAAGCTTAACTGGATTTACTAAAATTGTCCAAACCAAGGAGGATTGGATAATTTTTTTTAGATAATTTCCGAAATAATAAACACAGAAAAAGAGCCATAGAGGCATGGCTAAACTTGAATTATTTCCAATCGTTGACTTTTATACAATAATCAACTTCATATTATTATAAATTATATTTTAGAACACTTCATACGCTAGATTCAAGTTTATATATTACATCCCTGATTAAGCTGATTTACGACTCACACTGGCGCACAAGGAATCTTCCTTTTGCCGGTGTTTTTGCCTCACCTACTGTACTTATGCATGTGATCATAAATTGAATCTTCATTTTAAAACTGTTGTTTGTAATGTGAAGGATATCATTTCGTTATTATATCTAATTAAATAAATGTATTTATCTTGGTTTAAGTGCAGTAGCATATACTTATATTTATTTTTTGTAAAGCTTTTTTTGTATTTTGTTTTTGGCAAATAAAATTCATTTTTTTTGTAAAGATAATACTGAGATTTATGCAATGGAAAAGAGTTCAATAAGTAGATCTGAATATAGAAAGAGAATGAATGAATATTGTGAAAATGAATACAATAAGTTGAAAACGAGGAACAAATAACGTGAAGGGAGGTTGAAAATTATTACCAAAAATCTTTGTCAATTGAGTGTATGACTCTGCTAAAATAAAACTTTCTGCTTGCAGGATTTTGTAAATAATTTTGTATGAACATAAAACTAATGAAAATGGTTAGCTGGCATCAAAAGCATGAATACGTATGAGGAAATATAGGTTTTCAATCGAGTAATTATTTATTTACAGAGAAATTGTTACGGGATTAATGTATTGATGGAATGCAAGAGAAAACATCGCACCACTCGCTAATATCACAAAGCTACCAGTGATGAGCCTGGGTGTAAATAAAAATGATAGAACTGTCTATCTCTCAATGTACTTTCAAGAATAAAGAGTACTTGATTATAGTCCATTTCCAATCTAAAATATTCGTCAATTTTGTTTTCTGATAAGGAATTTGACTCGTGTATGGAAAAATTATTCTACAAATCAGGAATAATCCTCTATTCTCGAGAACATCATATAAAGGATGCAACCAATGATCTTGTACCTCCAATATCGAGTTTTTATAAATCCCCCAGGTTCAGTAAAAGTGTGTAGATACCGCACCCGCACTGTGACAAGTGTAAGTGGCAAGACATTGTTTGCTAGCATTTGAAGACAGTGTGTTATCAGTGAACGGTTCATTGCCTTCACACAATCACATATCACAAACTACACGAACAGCCAGCAAACAGCTCTATCCCACCTCAATAGAGAGCTTTATGTAGCTCTAAACAGCATCTACCAACACTTGCATCCAGTATCAAGAGGCAAACGCATTATATGCACACACTAAGGCCTCTTTCACACGATAGGAGACGTGCAACTTGAACACTGAACAGTGTTCACGTTTTTTGTCGAAGTACATTAAGTCAAATCGTGTCTTTCACATGGTGACTCCTATCCAGGAACCTCGTTTTGTCACGTCTTTTCCCCTCGAGGCAAGCAGAGGCAAGATCTAACAACTATGCCGACGTTTGCTCAAAGTATATGACTCATCACTTTTTCTCAAAGTCTAACTTCCTTAAAAATATATATAGAAGATTTCTGATTTCGGATTTGGATTCAGTGACCCCAAATTCTTTAAAGCGTAAGTCCCGTTTTCGAAAATATCCGAAAACAAGGAAGTTCTGGCTGTTTTTAATAAAGCTTTCTATTATCATATAATTATACGGTAAAAACGAACAGGTACTGTACTATACAGTACGTAAGTACTGTAGCTATTATAATACAACTTACACTGTATTCGTGTAGGAAATTTGGTAGGTTATTTATCTTGATTTCTGAAAAACCCCAAAATAAGGGAGTAAGATAACTTTGAAAAACCAAAGTTTTCCTGCCGATTGAAGAAACATTGAAAATCAGTCTAAGACATATTATGTCTTAGAATAAAAACGTGTAACAAATATCAGATCACACTTTTCAAGCTATCAAGCTTTTCATGAATTTATTTGTCTCCTCATGGCAGAAGGTTTGCGCCCAACGTTTTCACTTAAACATTTCTATGATTAAATTGTGATAGAGAACATTATCGTATTGATCTTCTAAATCCAGTTACATGTACATCGATTTTCGTAAAATAACTTTTTTACCATTCCTATGAATTCAAAGAATTCTATGAATTGTTTATACAGGTTCATCACAGGCCAGGTTGGTCTGAGCTATTCATGACTTTTTTTCAGTATGCATTATCAACTCAGCAGTTCTAATACACAGACATCACTACTTGTAATGCCATGACATTTTCTATTCTTCCAATTCCTATTATTACCATAGATCGATTCAGATCAGCACAATGTTTATACTGTATGTTCATAATAGATTTTTCTGATTGTAAAAAGAAATAGTCAATAATTGCTGGGAATTTAAAGTGATATTCAACGATTTGAACCTGATAAATTGGATTTTTGAATGAAAATTGAAACTCAGTGAATTTTACTGTTCAACATTCCTTTTCCTCCTATTTTATTGGGTGATGAGTGGAGATGATTGATGATTTCATATTTGGATTCATCTTTTCATAGTTCATTATTTTTTTGAAAAACTAGAACTTTTAAAAATTAAAAATGTTTATGTATAAACTTCTCAGGTGTTCAAAAACTTCTTAGAACCTTTGCCTGTCCCTCATTTATAAAATGAAGTAGGTTCAATGACGGACAAACTGATGTTAAGAGCGACAGAGTAATTTTTCATTCCAAATAGGATCCTCAATAGCCCAGTCAATGAAGGTCCAAAAAAGCAGTTTCGATCCGAAAATTAAATAAAAGCTGAATTTCCCACCATCGATAGAACCCTCCCAGAGGGTCATTCTCCCAAAAGTCCCAAGAAATCCCCTTGGAGCTTTCCGCCCCAGCCCCCTAAAACATGAAAAATGCAGGTAAACACGGGAAATCAATTATCTCTGTAACCATTAATCGGAGAAAAATCTATCATATGCCATTCGATTTGTTACATTATGGACTACAATATTAGTTATATTCATTTTTCCAATAAAATTAGCAGTTTTCTTGATAAAATAATATATATGTAAAAATTAAGGGGGTTTGTGATTTGATTTTTTTGTTTTCTTCGATTAACTTCGAAACAAGTAGTTTTAAAGGAAAATGAGCCAAATAATTAATGTAGCCACTGTCATTGCAAATACATTGATGTATATTGTTATGTATTTGCGATTCGATTTGACGCCGTGGAAGGGGAAACAGTCGACGCGGAACGGCGCGGCTGACTCTCTTAGCCATAGTAAACAGCAAACTGGAAATCAATTATCTCTGTAACCATTAATCGGAGAAAAATCTATCATATGTCATTCGATTCGTTACATTATGGACTAAAATATTAGTCGTATTCATTTCCTCAATAAATCAAACAGTTTCCTTGATAAAATAATATATATGTAAAAACTTAGGGGTTTTTCGATTTGATTTTTGTTTTCTCCGATTAACTTCGAAGCAAATAATCTAAAGAAAATTAGACAAATAATTTATGTAGCCACATTCATTGCAAATCCATTGATGTATATTGTTATTTATTTGCGATTCGATTTGACGCTGTGGAAGGGGAAACAGTCGACGCGGTACGGCGTGGCTGACTCTCTTCCCCATAGTAAACAGTAAAATACAGTAGTAGGCCTACTGCTTTCTAAGTTGTATCTTATTCACACTATGGCGCTTGAAACAATCAATTTTGTCTATTGTTTTGACATGTGATGTAACTAATTTTTTACATTTTAATTCTCTAAATTCTCTAAAATCATTTTGTTGTTATATATATGTGCTAAATCATGCATTCTATGACAGACAAAGATATTGTTTGCAACCGATAAAATATTCATACTATCACATAATATAATACATATTTAAAATATGTGTGTATGATCATAATTCTATGCTAAAATTTATCATAAGTTATGAATGTCAAAAACTGAGATAAATCATAGATTACAATAGTGTTAACAGTGGCAATTTCCTGAAAAATCATAGCGTGCAGTGTTTGCTGTTTTCTACAGTTAATATTCTCCAAGCCAGGTTGATAATATACCTTCAGTTGAGCAAATTATATATGATGGCTGAGGCATAAAAAATTTATACATTGGGCTTGTTGAGTTGAAACTTTCTATGATTCTCTCTGTAAAGTAGCTTATCTTCCGTTCTTACTAGTTGAATCTACATTATTTAGACAGTCCAATATGAAAATTCAGTAGATTCTAAAGATGAAAGCCATGCAAACATACGAATTAAGGAAGAGTAAGCATGCATAAAAGGTAGGAAAATCATGAAAGTGTTTCACATTTAACCACAAAGTACCCTACCGTATAAGATTAATTGAAAGATGATTCATCATCTTCTATTATTTTTGTTAACATATCGATTTTTCACCTCCACTCGCATCTTCTCATTCATTACACAAGGTTGGCAGAAGCTTCTCTTTATGTCGATTAATGTTGATTGAAATTGATTTTGATTACTGTAGGGCACTAAAAGAATAGATCATGTTCTATTTGAAGCATTCAAATTAAATCTATTGAACATGATTTCTTATGACTTAGCATTCACAGATTCAGTTGGGTGAAGCTATTTGAAAATTGTACCTGATTATCAATTTCATTGTTTTTATACCATTCTAGTTCATTGTGATCATTGAAGGCGGGTTGAAGTGATGAGTTAGTTCAAGTGAATTCTAGTACACAAGTATATTGTGCTTATAATGCTCTTCTTTATTTTCTATCGATGTTCTGCTCCAGTAGAGAAAATTTAAAATGTTGGCTTACATTTTATAAGCTTTATAAATAATATAAATTAACGGTAATATAAATTTGATAAGTCCAGTATTAAATTAATCGATGTTGATTTTCATTGTATCGCTTTGTTTCAATGTTACTTGCACTGTTTGCGATTCATCACTATTCTCTCAAGAATTAGTTTTTTATGAATTTCATGATCTGAAAATTGAAATTCAAATGCTATTTGGATGACGTTCACATTCCACTGTTTTTTTTTTTTTACAATAATTGTTACGTTGAAGAGTGAGGCAATTCAATACGGTACATTTGGAAGTAAAAGGAAATCACAGTGCGATTTGAACAGTGGATAGTAACTTTGAAATTCAGTTGCTCAATTCATTTCGGCTTGATACTATCATTTGTAATTATAGTTGATCAGAAATATGCATTGTATATAATGTTTATATTTCAGATTGACTAATCTTCTATCACAGTCTCGCTTTCATTCATAAACATGATAATCCTAAATACGTTGATTACCTTAAAGATGTAGCTTATCTTACGTCGAACAATGTACAATACAAACAATTTTCATTGAATTACTATTATGATGATCATTGGAGTTTCTGCCTGTGATTGAGAAAAAGTCATTTTATGAGCCTTGAAACTCATACCTAGAAAAAGTTGCATTATTACTAGAAATTTTGTTATTTTTACTATTTATTATAGGTACTGTACATTGATTTTTGTGATTATAGAGATCAACTACTTTATTCTGAATCAGGATAAGGATAAATAGGGAAATTGTGAAATGGGGATAACATTCATAGGTACATAGCATCAATTTGAAAGCTCTGATAATAATGATTTGAACGGAACTGCGATTCTGGCTTGGTATTGCCTCTTCATGTTCAGTGAGAATAGAAAGCTTCAGAGTAATTCGTTCTCACTATATGTGATAATATTGGTAATATTTGGTAAAATTTGTTAATATTTGAACCGAATGTGCAACAAATTAATCTACTTTCAGCTTGAAAATTTTCAACTTATCAGGAGTACAGTGTTATCATATAGTATCTCAGGTAGGCCCAACCTTTTCTTTTTTTTTGTTCACGTGATCTGATGATATTCATTTCATTATCAAGTGTTTAAATTATAAAGAGTGATGAAACAAGTTAAAACACAAGAAAAGCTATGAAAAGAAATTTTAAATCTTCATTTTTCACAAAATAAGTTGATATAATAAATTCTGTGAGCAAACAAGGAAATCCTGATTTTTATCATGAGCATGATTAAATCAAGAAAATTGTAATATTTTTTCAGAATATTGAAAAGTGAAAATATATATACAGCGCATGTCAAAACAATAGACAAAATTAATTGTTTCGAGCGCCATAGTGTAAATGAAATGCAATGTAGACAGCAGTATTATTCTGTTTACTATGGTGAAGGGAGTCAGCCGCGTCGGCTGTTTCCCCTTCCACAGCGTCAACTTGAATCGCAAATACATAACAATATACATCAATGGATTCGCAATGAATGTGGCTACAATAATTATTCGTCACATTGTTCTTTAAAATTACTTGCTTCGAAGTTAATCGGAGAAAACAAAAAAAAATCAAATCGAAAAACCCCTAAATTTTTACATTATATTATTTTATCAAGGAAACTGTTCGATTTATTGAGGAAATGGATCCGACTAATATTGTAGTCCTTAATTTAACGAATCGAGTGACATATGAAAGATTTTCTTCCGATTAATGGTTACAGAGATAATTGATTTCCAGTTTGCTGTTTACTATGGCTAAGGGAGTCAGCCGCGCCGTTCCGCGTCGACTGTTTCCTCTTCCACGGCGTCAAATCCAATCGCAAATACATAACAATATACATCAATGGATTTGCAATGAGAGTGGCTACATTAATTATTTGGCTCATTTTCCTTTAAAACTACTTGTTTAGAAGTAAATCGAAGAAATCAAAAAAATAAAATCATAAACCCCCTAAATTTTTACATATATATTATTTTATCAAGAAAACTGTTCATTTTATTGAAAAAATGAATATAACTAATATTGTAGTCCATAATGTAACGAATCGAATGGCATATGATAGAACTGTTTCTGATCAATAAGTACAGAGATAATCGATTTTCCGTGATTACCTGCACTTTTCAACTTTGAGGGGGCTAGGGGGGAAAGCTCTAAGGGGATTTCTTGGGACTTTTGGGAGAATGACCCTCTGGGAGGGTTCTATCGATGGTAAAAGATTCAGCTTTTATTTAATTTTCGGATCGAAAAAACCTTTATTGACTGGGCTATTTGTGTAAATTGTGAAATTAGATGATTTTTTTGAAAGTCGTCAAAACAGCTGTTCTACAGATGAAATATCTTGACTATGACTGTGTTCTTTTAATAAACTGCTCGACCTACCTACCTCATGCTCGAGAAGGAGGTTACAATGTCCATTTCTCAAGGGTGGGGTAAACCCCCCAATAGTTTCCCAGGAAAAAGACTCATGCTAGTTGATAGAGCTGATGAATAACTATACAGGGTATGAGTTTGAAAAAAATCGTTGGAGCCGTTTTTGAGAAAATCATGAAAAAAATGGTTTTTAGTAACTGTCATTTTTCTCAAGAATATTACGGTGCTCCTGCAATTATCCCAGAAATGAAACTCATGTCAGTTGATAGGGCTCATGAATAGCTGCTATCCATGGTATAAATTTGAAGAAAATCGTTAGAGCCGTTTTCGAGAAAACCGTGAAAAACATGGTTTTTTAGTCATTATCCTCCATTTATCTCAAGAATATTACGGAGCTACTGAAATTTTCCCAGAAATGAGACTCATGCCAGTAGAAAGGGCTTAGCTATCCTTGGTATATATTTGAAAAAAAATCGTTAGAGCCGTTTTCGAGAAAAACGTGAAAAACATGGTTTTTTAGTAATTATCCGCCATTTTTTCCGCCATCTTGAATTGAATTTTATTGAATTTCTTACTGTCGGATCCTCATGGTACAAGGACCTTAAGTTTAGAATTACAAGTCAATCTGTTAATTAGGAATTGAGTTATCGTGTTCACAGACATACACACATACAAACACACACACACACACACACACACACACACACACACACACACACACACACACACACACACACAACACATACATACAGACCAACATCCAAAAATCATGTATTTGGACTCAGGGGACCTTGAAACGTATAGAAAACTTGATTTAAGGGTTCCTTAATTTTTTTGGAAAGCAATATTTTCCTTACCTATGGTAATAGGGCAAGGAAAGTGAAGATACTGCAAAATTAGAGTGAGAGTGTCAATAATTGGTGCCTTTAACCTAGGCAGGTAATTAGAATGAAGCAGTTCAAGTAAATTACAGACTACAGAATGATCTGTAAGTCACACAACTTTGATGATAGCTTTTTTGAGAGATTTGTTTGTATTCACTATGTAATAGAGAGCCCCATTGCTGAAGAATTCGCTAATTCCATGATATTGTCTTAACTTATCTATGACCTGGTCAATCCTGAGAGACATTAACGAAGCATTATTACAGTTTTAAATACAGTCAATATTGATCTTGATATTTTTTTAATGTGTAAATTTCATGATCGAGGATTACTAGTAGCTCTGTGAACAGTAGACCTCGCGCAGTTATAAACCGCAGCCTCCTCTTATACTGTCTATCAGAGTAAATCCTGTTTGTATGTCGTGTCGGCGAGATATCGGTGTGAAAACGGCTAATGGCTGTTCGGGTTCGTGTATCAAAAATGCTAACATCAAAAGCTAATCTCCTTCAAGACATACTGGCTTCAGGACAGCCCAAGTTCAAAGCAGAGAAATTTCGAGATACAATACTAAGTTATTTTAGTTATTAATTGCATGCTCTATGCATGCAATCAATAGTTCATTTATTTATTTATTCACAATGCAGACAACGGGTTTCCCAAAATATGTCTCCTCAACAATGGAAATTGTACAGATACCAATGAAAAGGAAATAATTAAAAAAAAATAATATTAACTTATACAATAATAAATGATACAAACAACAAAAATACCACCTAATCCAAAAATGGAAAATACAAAGATTTCAAATACTTATAAAAAAACTAGAAAAAGAACAAATTGAGGATTCGAAATTCCAAAACTTATAAAAATTAAAGGATATAATAACAAATGATGAACAAAACTTTCATCAATAGAATGAATAATAATTTATAACTGAACGACGTCCCAAACCATATGCACATCCACACTGATACACCAACTATTTATTTGATCAGATCATGCTTACACAAGATTTAATTAACATTTGAACATTCGAACATTAAAACATTTAAACATTTAAACATTTAAACATTTAAACATTTAAACATTTAAACATTTAAACATTTAAACATTTAAACATTTAAACATTTAACATTTAAACATTTAAACATTTAAACATTTAAACATTTAAACATTTAAACATTTAAACTTTAAACATTTAAACATTTAAACATTTAAACTTTAACATTTAAACATTTAAACATTTAAACATTAAACATTTAAACATTTAAACATTTAAACATTTAAACATTTAACATTTAAACATTTAACATTTAACATTTAACATTTAAACATTTAAACATTTAAACATTAAACATTTAAACATTAAACATTTAAACATTTAAACATTTAAACATTTAAACATTTAAACATTTAAACATTTAACATTTAAACATTTAAACATTTAAACATTTAAACATTTAACATTTAAACATTTAAACATTTAAAATTTAAACATTTAAACATTTAAACATTTAAACATTTAAACATTTAAACATTCAAACATTTAAACATTTAAACATTTAAACATTCAAACATTAAACATTTAACATTTAAACATTTAACATTTAAACATTCAAACATTTAAACATTTAAACATTTAAACATTCAAACATTTAAACATTTAAACATTTAAACATTCAAACATTTAACATTTAAACATTTAACATTTAAACATTTAAACATTTAAACATTTAAACATTTAAACATTAAACATTTAAACATTAAACATTTAAACATTTAAACATTTAACATTTAACATTTAAACATTTAAACATTCAAACATTTAACATTTAACATTTAACATTTAAACATTTAAACATTTAAACATTTAAACATTAAACATTTAAACATTTAAACATTTAAACATTTAAACATTTAAACATTTAAACATTTAAACATTCAAACATTTAACATTTAAACATTTAACATTTAAACATTTAAACATTTAAACATTTAAACATTTAAACATTTAAACATTTAAACATTTAAACATTTAAACATTTAAACATTAACATTTAAACATTTAAAACATTTAAACATTTAAACATTTAACATTTAAACATTTAAACATTAAACATTTAAACATTAAACATTTAAACATTTAAACATTTAAAACATTTAAACATTAAACATTTAAACATTTAAACATTTAAACATTTAAACATTTAAAATTTAAACATTTAAACATTTAAACATTTAAACATTTAAACATTAAACATTTAAACATTTAAACATTTAAACATTTAAACATTTAAACATTTAAACATTTAAACATTTAAACATGTAAACATTCGAACATTAATAGAAATTACTCACTTCGCTCGGTCCATAAGAACGTTCTTATAACATGAGTTCTTCAACATGAACGAAAAAGTCATATTCTATCTCAAGCAATGGAGAGATCATGTCACCAGAATGTCAACAGAGAGGATTCTTTTTAAAATCTCTGAACTACCACCCGACAGGGATAAGAGATATAGGTAGACCTCGGAAAAGATGGTAATAAAACATGCAATAGAATGCATGCATATGCATTATGTGAGGCCTGCTAAGAAAATTTAATTTTTATCTCAGATTTACTTTGTAGAATTATGTATATACGATAAGAATATGTAATATGAATGGTATACATACACGTAATATGTATGTTATATGCAATAGGTTTGATCTCTACTGTTGTGATATGAGTTGGAACAGGCAAGATCCTAAACCTCGAATGAAATAAGAAGAAAAGTTTATGATTGTCTATTTGAAATTCTTCACGGTTCATATTCTTCGAGCATTGCCCATCATCACTCCTATTATGATAGTTAGTATATTCTTAAAACTATACGTTATAGAGGAAAATGGAAGTTATTTTTGAAATCAGCGTGAGTCGAAGCATATAATTCAGAGGAAGTATCTCATGCAGCGGATTTTTTTTTGTAAACCTGAAGATTGAATTATTACGTAAGCGTCTATTACCATAAAGCTTATAATACATTCCTTACAAGGTCCTTATGTCGCAGACGTTTTGTCAGATAGAGAGCGTAATTAGCCCGAATATAGTATCGCCAAAAAGCCCTCCTGAATAATAAACAAACAAAAAATGAGGAGAAAAGCATCGGGAGCCAATTGGCGAGCCTTGACAAAGGCAAGAGAAGAAATTGAATTATTGGCCAAGTGAAAGAAACTAGGCTACACTTTCTTGTTCGGTAGAAGGACGACGTTCGTTTCATTACCAAAGAGCTGCAACTTTGATCAGCAAAGAGAATAATAGCCGATAAATTATAACAGGTGACAAATTGTCCTAATAGGACCGAAAAGGCTAAAGCCAGTCTTGCCTTTTGTCGAAGCTGAGATTTTTCGCCCGTATCGTAATTCAAAGACTTTCTCTCAGACGACGACAACCTTTTTCGGAGAAAGTTTGCTCTGTTGTCGAATTATTAAGGCGCGTATCGGAAAGTTGGGTACTTGAAAGTTTTGTTAGCATTTAATAGAGACGTCACCTCGTTTTACCGTACTTCGGCACGGCACTCCTGCTTCTAACACTATTTAAGCACTAACGAATTAAAAGCTGGATGCTAAGAAAATTTAATGGCCCGTCGAATAGCTTAGCTGCCTTTGACATTCAAAGAGTGTACGGACCCGCGCCAGCGATCAACTGTAGCAGTTTATTACGTTAAGGTGGCACGCTGTTCAAAATGTGGGACAAACTTCTCTTGCCTGCAAGTGTGAAGTAAAGTTCAATTATTAGTGCTGAAAGTTTGGTTGAATCTATATTTTCATACAATGAGTGTAGAAAGATCTAACATCAAATTTCAACTCGTCAAATAAATAATGGAAAAATACATCTTATCAATCTGTAACTAGCAGTAATCGAGAAATTATCGCTCATTATAATCATGATTTTTCAAATCTATCATCTAATTAGAAAATTGTTTAGTTCACCAAGACAACATTTTTTCCTCTTAATTCCACTTTCCATTACGATCTGCTTTTCAATGATCACTCATCAATACTTGAATTGGACATAGCAATCTGATTTTTCATGATTAGAAGCTATTTACACTTCTGAGTGTTGGAAAAGGACTCTGCATCCGAAAGCGTTCCACAAATGTGAGTAGAAGCTAATAGCTTCCAATCATAGGAGTCAGACCTCTATGACGTATCGTAATTCAAGTATTGAAAAATGAAGTTTTTGTTCTGTGATAAGCAGAAATGAGTTTTGTAAATATGTATATCTGAATGAAGTCAATGGAGATGATTTTATCAGTGAATCTATTAATTTCTTGAATCGTTGAACTGATCATCCACTGCAGTTGAGAAAAACTGACCATATTGTGAAGTTTGTCTCTAGACTTGTGATGAATAATTAAAATATTTTTGAATAGTGTACCTATTGACACCCACACGCCCAATACTTTTCGAAATACATGCAGTTTGCTCGCGATTGTCATTTTTCTTTAAAAAAGTCATGTAGCTATGGTGAAATTCCATTTACACTGTCAGCATTCCTTATATCCCATATAACTCAAATACTCCCCATTCAACCAAAGCTGATAGTAAGGTAAAATAAGAGCGATATTGTCAGTCCCACATGATTTAGATTTTCCTTCTTCTATCCAATTTTCTCAGTGTAAACAAAAAATACTACTGAAGATGGTAGTGCAGCCTTAGTGCATTGAAACTCAAAATTTTAAATTGAAATTGGAAACTTAGCATTGGAGATGTCGTTCCTCTGTCTAATTTCCTCAGTCTAACCACTGAAGTTGATACCTTAGTGCATCGAAACTGAAGTTTGGCTCAAATAAATCATGTGGGACTGACAATAACGTTTTCATTTTACCTTAACATTGAGAAATTCGACGAAATCTCTGTTCATAGTGTAAATTTCACTAACAATGCTGATAGTTTGAGGTGAATCTCACTATAATGTTTCATCTATCTTGATGTATCACGATGCTGCAAGATTATTTCTTATACGGCATGATTAAGGTAGATTGAGTCCTGAAAAATCCAATTTTCCTTCACAGCTTCAGAGAATTGTCTTTTGTGATGAAGAAGGCGACACCAATAACAAGTTTGATAATGAGCCAACTCGCTAGCCTCTTGGCAGCGCTGACATCTGATCTGCCACGTCAAAGATGTCAGACTCATTGATCGATGTCTCAGCTCATTGCCATATTCATATCAGGTAGTGTGCGAACCATCAAGATGGCTGACATGATGGAAGCGTGTGTCTTCTGGCAAGGCGTGCTCATCAAGTGTGTCGTGACATATGTTGAGAAGACAGCCGGTTAATGAAGTGGAATGGCTCGATTCCCCTGAAAGTCTTCTTGGATGTGATAGACACTATGGGATGAGTTGCCTGCTCTTGGGTTGCAAATTACACGTGGGTGGAAAGCAGCACACGTTGTAGGAGATCAGTGATGTACTATCAATAGATAGTGGTAGAAGTATAATGTGATCCAATTTCAATTTCAATTTATTTCAATTTATTCACAACACACAAAAATACAATGAGTAAAGGCATTATACAACAAAACGATAACAATAACAGTAACAATGATATTAACACATTAAAAGACAATATTGCTAAAATGATGTGTGCTGGAAGAAAGAAGGGGAAAATACCTTGCCAACTATGGTTTCCCATGTAATAGTCAGGTAAGGTGTAACTGAAAGGGAAGGGTGTGTGATAGGGAAGTGGAAGAAGGTAAGTAGATAGGCATGGCTGAAGGAAGGGAAGACGTTGTATTGATTCAATACAATAGTGCTGTTGTCGATAGGTTATACATTTTTCAGCCTTGAAAGACTTTCTTCGATTTCATAATAATTGATTAATCATTTCACATGACTTTTGAAAATAGGAATAAGGAGTCAGGAGAGTCTTGAGTTCTGGTCTGCACTATTTAGGCTATATTTTTTGGAATGAATGAAAAGTGTGAATTTATAATGTGTGTATCAGAAAAAAAATAAACACATATTTGTGTATCAGATATGTGTGTATCAATAATATTCGATAATGAATGGCTCTTTGTGAACTAATAGAAGTCGACTATTAAAGCTAGCGATCGACCTTCCGCCACTTGAACATCAAATGTGGACCTACAATGAGAATACTGAAAGAGAATCTCCATTTTGATACTTCGAAAAGCATGATTGAGCGTTGAATAAATTCAGACAAGCTGAATTTTTTCTCACACGAAAATTGCGTGACAATTATTGCAATTCATGTCTGCACCCTCTTTTCTCAATTGATTACAATATTGTGATAGATGCTCCCCCTTCTTCCATGCATAACATTTTCGGGAATGAATACGGCAGACATTAATGTTGCAATGCCTAACCTCTGGACACCAGTGAGTGGTGGGTGCCATCTTGTGGCATGCAACTTGAATTTCAAGCAACGTTCCGAGCGTTCCGAAATTTCATGCGCGCCCCCTAAAATAGTCGAGCATAGTGATGAGAATGCGCCATTTTGTCGCATGAGAACCAACCAAATAGCAGCAGCTGCTATGGAATGCTACTGAGACATTTCTGCGGGATTCTCATCATTACTGTTGCTTGAATGGGTTGCTAGCTGCTATGCTATCACTCCGACTCCGACACGTCATGGTAGGCTTGCTGTGAATCTATCGTGAGATTCGCTTTGAACCGTCAGCATTCCTTATAAGTAACATGGATGTCTTCCATTCATCCAATGCTGACATCACCAAGTAGGTGATGTATTTCTCTCTCGTAGAATGTGTAGGTTCGAAGCTAGAGATAGCCATCATAGGATTCATTGAAGATGATTATTAGTTTCACATAGATATTGTTATAATGAACTGTGATGAAGTGGATCTAAAAATATATAAATAATGCTTTCATTGTGCCCGATAATTGATATAGAGGAAAGATGAGGAGACATTCCAAATCAACGTTCAGTCTGGAATGCAGTGAATCATACAAATCATACAAGTAGGGGTATTATGAATCAGAATTCTTCTAGAAAATTTTTATTTGCATGAATTTCATTTTCACTTCTATTCATCCATTCATATAATTACCCATTGTGAAGCCGTATTGGGTACACATATGCCCAGCTGGCTATAATCGATAGAGCAAATGAAACAAGAGAATTTTTATGTTCACTCCTGCTAAAATAAAAATACCACAATGCTCTTACCAGCTCTTCAGAGAGCTTATATAAAATTCTGCTTGCATATAATGCAATCTGCTGCCGTATTGTCGGTCTGCAATTCTTACTATTGCTCCGGATGATCTCGCAATTATAGATGCTGAAGTGATAGATAAATATAAGGAATCTGAATATTGTGCAAGACAATATAGCATCGATTTCAAACCAACTCGTTACCATCTGACAAGAAGGCTGACAATGTGAGATAATATCGAGCAGGATCAAGGTGACACCTAATCAGAACTCCTTATAATTCCTATTAATTTATACCGCTGCTCCAACTTAACACTATGACCCTGTGTTTCAATTAATTCAACTTCAGTTATAATTCTAAATAATTCAGATAAATGTTGAGAACATAATATTTTTGAAGATTTATTAATCAATGCTGTATGTTGAGTGCTAAAATTTACAAAACCTCTCGGTCCTTGTTTTAGTGAATACTGTATATATACAATTATTCTACTAGAAAGTGGCTGATAGAATTATATATATGTGTCCGGCTTGACCGCCGATGATGTTGCAGACAGGCACTATTTCAAGTGAATCTAACCTTAATTTCTTTATTATGATTATGATTTTATTGAATGGTTAAAAAATGAATTCAATTTTGTACCATTGCCAATAGTCACAGTATTTAGAGTCTGTATTATCTCATCTTCACCGTTATTACTTATGTATCTCAGTCGATTGATGATAATGCCTCTAGTTTCCTTCAATGAGACCCAACTAATTCTCTTTTTACTAATTTTTAATATGTATTAAAATACATCGTTATACCATTCATACAATCATGTTAGGAAGAGAAGAGTATAGCACTCTCGGCCTGAAACGGATCCTCTCCCGAATTTCGACAATGAAGTTTGAAATAAAAATGCAAGAAGATACTCATCCAATCATTTGATTGAGATTCTATGTAGCAAATTATAATCTGAGATACAAGTCCGTATATTCATCGAAACTTCAATTTGTATGAACTTCAAACAGCAAAAGCATCTCTATTCAGTAGGAATATGTATAAAAAATATTGATCTGTCTAAAATACAATAGTTATCTTACTTTTGGAAATTGATTAAAACTCTGCTTGATGAGGAATGAATTTTTCTCATTATGGCCTCTAAACATGCAAATACTTATCAAGCTAGTGAATAACATTGTGCAATGCTCGCAAATTAATGAATAAATCTTGGATAGTAGAAATTCTCCACTTGTAAGAGAATGGCCTTATAAGAGATGGCTCAGAAACTTTGAAAAGTAGTTTTAAAAGAAGAAAAATAGTAGAGGAAAGTGTATTGATATCAGAATTCAAATATCGTATTGAATAATTGCAGAAGTTTCCTCATGAAAAAGTACAATCCATCGTTATTCATGAATAAAGAGTGTATTAATTATCTTTTGACTCGACTCAAGCGACCCTATTGTTTTCTAAGATCTGAGCCGTATGACGACAGTCAAAACAACAAACAATTCTCGAATTTCAGGCAGGGCATAACACGGTCTGAGGGAGAATAATTAATTCCAGCATCTGTCGACATTCTGAAGTCGATATTAATTATAATATTACACCAACGAAAGACCTTGAAACCAACTTCCTGTTCAACGCAATACCCTCCTATCCGAGGAAGACTGATCTTCCCTCTCCATTCTATCATCCTACTCATTAATTTTATCTCCTTTTCTTTCTTCAAATCTTTCTGGATCACCTAGACTGAATTTTTCATTACTCATTTTCCAGCAAACAGTCAACGTCTGAATCTGAGACCAATTTCCAATGATTAAATTTCAAAGTGGGGTGATTTCCTTCTTGCAAACCTAGACGCTTCAATGTAATCTCAACAGATTTGACCCTTGGGTAAGTTACTTATTAATATTGGAAACGCTATGGAAACGAAGGAAATTGGAAGACTCCATCAATTTGAAAAGACATGAGAAGTGTAGAATAACACTGTAAATATGGATATTGATGTACAATGATTTTTTTAAAGAGAGCGTTAGAAAACAAGTTGAAATCTGTCTAAAATCATTATATAATATTTGTGTCTTCCAATATTGGTATTTAGTATTAGAGTCAATCTCAATTCGTGCAACAGTCATGAAATTATGTTGATGACTTTATAATATCCAAACTCATATTTTTCCCCCGTCTCCACCAGAAAGTATACAATGTAATATTAATAATATACTATACTCTCTGATCTTCACAGACTAGCTTTCCCTATCTTCATTTTTATACTTTTTGTTCATCTCGTCATTCTTCCCAGTCTATGATTCATTTTCATAAGTGCACTCCGATAGATATTCTTCCTCTTATTCAAAGTTCACTCTTTTTTTCTCTTGAAATATTTTATCATTTCTTCCTCAAACGATCTATCTATTCATTCACTTTTTGCACCATTTACTATCGCTATGAGCTCTTTCCTCTATTTTCGTCCACAACTCTTCTTTAGCATCTTGTTCTTCTTCAACTTAAACTTTTTCACTTATTTACAACAGTTTTCATCTTTAACTCCTTTTTATTTCTTCGTAGCCTTGTTATTTCTTTGTAGCTTCTCACTCCTTTCCTGAACACTCCTCCCTCTTTAATCCATAGTTTTCTTCACTATTCCAAATCTCTCTTTTTTTTCTCAGCTTGTCTTCTCCCCATTCTCATTCTTTATCAGCTTTTTCTATGCCGCCTTCTTTTAGCAAAGTATTGAGACTTTTTTCCGAATGATGTAATGTCATGAGTCAGATGGTTTGATACCAGACGCTGTTCACTCCAGGAATTCTTGGTAGATCACTCTAGAAGTAGCCGTTAGATCAGATTTCTCTTCAAACATGGATATTGCTTGCGACAAAAGCAGATATCAAGTGACTAAGATGACCAAGTTGTTGTAGTGTCTATCAACTGATGGCCGAATTGCTGACAGAAGAAGAAGAAGAAAAGAAGAAGAAGAAGAAGAAGAAGAAGAAGAAGAAAGAAGAAGAAGAAGAAGAAGAAGAAGAAGAAAGGGAGAAGTTTGAAATGACTGGATGAGAGAAAGGAGTGTGAGCGAATCAAGTAGAAATATGAACATGGAGAATGATGAAGAATGGGAATGTGAAATGGGTAACAGATGGGGAAAGCAATAAGATGAAAGCGAATCAAAGGATATACAAACGGATCATAGACAAACTTTTTGAAGATGGGAGAAGAGATAGTTGGAAGATTAAAGATAGAACGGTGAGCAAATCAAGAAAGAAGTGGCCGTAGTCTAGAGGATTAGATGCTGGCTTAATAATTCAGAGGCCCGGGTTCAAATCACGCCCCGGGCAGATAAATTTCTCGGGCCAATCTCTTGATCTGGATTGTCACGTTAAGTCGTCGGTCCCGGTTGCCTAAAAACATTCGTTGTATCATGTCAGAGGCTCTGAAGATGATCAGGTGCGACCTGAGAGCTCTGACATCAGACTGATCCAGCCAGGTCACTCGATATTTTTATAATTGAATCAAGGAAGATCATTCATCGATAATGTGTTGAAGATGAAGGAAGAAGAATGAATAACGGAAATAAGGGAGGATGGTCACAAGACTAAGTTTAATAAGAAATAATAATAGAAAAGATATGGGAGAGAATAGAAGGATGTATAGACAATGATTGAATAATGTAAAGTAGAATGAAATTGAGGAATATGAAATATCATAGAAGAAAATAGATGAATATACTAAAAGTTAAAAAATATAGGAGAAATTAAGAAAATGAGACAGATAATAAGTTAGTGATGAATAATTAGAGAAATATCAATGGATGAATAAATGGTTGAAATAATGGAGGTCTTGTGAAGGAAGAAGAAGATGAAGAAAGATTTAGAATATTATAGAATTTTGATGAACGGACCAAGGAAGTGAATCATAAATCGAGAAGATGATAAAAGAGAATTTTGAAGGGAGGAAAAATGATGGGAAAGAAGAATGGAAAGATGAGAGAAAAGAGAATGAGGCGAACTGGGACTCAAACTGTGTCCCCCTGGGAAGAACGTAAGGGTGGACCAAGCAATCGATTGTGCTACCAGTGGGCGCCACCGCCACTATTCCACACTCCTTTC
This sequence comes from Nilaparvata lugens, assembly GCF_014356525.2. NCBI lineage: Eukaryota > Metazoa > Arthropoda > Insecta > Hemiptera > Delphacidae > Nilaparvata > Nilaparvata lugens. Next base: position 755,704 of record NC_052511.1, read on the forward strand.
TCTGTATCTCTCTCATTCTCCCTCTTTCTCTTTTCCTCAAACCTCATAACACCTTCTGTGATTGCCTTTTGTACTCGTCAAATGTTATTTCAATCGTTACTTCCAAGGAGTTAAGCAGAGGTTTTGTTTACTCAGTTGTAACAGTTTGTAGAGATGTTCCGAAAATACCTGATAGAGAAGTTTCCATGTTTCAATCAATATATTCGATTTCATGTTATTAACATTGTCTGAGGATTTTGACCTGATTTTAACGCATGTATCTTTCCTTCCGTATGGAATATATATATATATATATATATATATATATATATATATATATATATATATATATATATATATGAGGGTCATTCAATAAGTAACGAGACAAATGTTCAAAAACGGCTAAATTGATCCCCATATGAAACCTTTAGGACATGAAGTTGGCATCCTTGCGATGACATCTGATCAGTTCTTCCACCGTATTTCGTGAACTTCATCACAAATTGACTCGGTTAACAATGGCGTGTCCGCTTGAGAATTGCACCGTAGAAGAGCAACGTGTTGTGACCAGATTTTTAGTCGCAGAAGGTGAGAAAGGTAGTGAAATCCACAGAATAATGTTGAAAGTGTACGGTGACCATTGTTTGAATCGTTTAAACGTTTACAGATGGGTAGAACAGTTTCAAAGTGTCTGTACAAAAGTTTGTGACAATCAACGCAGTTGACGACCAGTCAACTTGGCTGATGTTATTCAATGAAATGAGGGACTTCCTCCCTCGAATCTCGAATTTATTCAATAATTTGAGACAATAGACATATCACTGTTGAATTTATAAGTGGAAAAGTAAACGCGAGTGTTGAAACTGTCCATAACATTATTCACAACAAGCTGCAGTACAACAAAACTTGTGCGAGATGGGTGCCTAGACAACTCACGGACGCTCTCAGAGAAACCCGGCTTCAAATCTCAGTCATTAGTTGAAAAATCAGTATGTGACTGGAGGGAATGTTTTTTCAAAAGAATTGTAACGTGTGATGAAATATGGATCCACCATTATGAGCCAGAGTCAAAACGACAGACAGTCGAATCTGATCATGGCACGTTGTTCTTCCACGGTGCAATTCTCCTCAAGCGGACTTGTCATTGGTAACTGAGTCAATTTGCGATTTTGTTTACCAAATGCGATGGAAGAACTGATCAGATGTCATCGCGAGGTTGCCAACTTCATGTCCTGAAAGTTTCATATATACATCATTTAACCGTTTTTGAGTCATTTGTCTCGTTACTTATTGAATGACCCTCGTACTTGCATAAAATACTATAGTCGAATTGAATTCCTCTCCCACTTACAATCATTTTCTACTGATAGCGTAGTCTCTCTCTTCTCTCCTTGATCTCTACACACCTTCCAACACATCCATTATTCCTCTTAGTAAGAGGTAGATGAATATGAAAGAATGGGGAAGAGACAGATAGGAATAATGTTAACTGTCATTTTCTGCATCGTTTCTAACCTTCAAAATATCTCATAGTGATTCTCGAGAGTCTATAATATTGTTCTAGCCCCGGCTTCTGAGACACGTATTGAATCTTATAGACCATTATACCGATAGATTATGGATTATAGATTCTTATAGATTTGATGGTCCATAGATTTGATAAACCTCATGCGTTTATAGATTCACAGAAAAACCTCTGAATTAGATGATCCATTAGATTAAATAAGTCTCCTAGAAACCGGGCTGGAGTGTTAGACTTGACTGCTAGAAGCAACATAATTTATTGTTGATAAATAACAAGTGCTTAACTGCAGGTTAATTCAATATTGCAAACAATCATCAATTATGATTGTTATGAATTGAGTTATCGACGTCGAAGGTCCTGGGATTGATTCTACTTATCAAGATAATTTTCTTTGGTGGAACAGATCAACTCATTACGTGTTCCGGGTGTCGAGTTTCGAATCAAAACGTGAAGTCGTCTGTCCTGGCTGCCTGAAAAACAGACGATGGCCCTGTAATGTCAGAGGCCCTGTAATTGTTGAAGCACCAGTTGAAGAACTCCGACATCAGGTTTATTCATAGCTCTGATCAGTTCTTCTCAACCGTTTGGTATGCAAAGACTCAGGTAATTACTCAGGTCACTCCCTATTTAATCCCGATTTCTTAGTGAAAAAAGTAAATTCGCATGGGGAGTATGAGAAGTACCTTGCGGGAAGGTCCCACATGACCTGGATTTATCATGTAAGCCGTCAATGGGCATTTCGTTTGTCATCTTCTTCTCACAAACAAGGGTTAGGGTATACTCTGTTCCGACTCACATCCGACTATTCAAATGGTCCTACTGCTCAGCCGGTAACGACAGCTTTGAAAGGTTAATTGTCATTAGAGAAAAAAATAAGTCTTACACAAGAGTCAATCCTGGAAAATTGATATCTTTTCGAAGAGCTAATTTTGATCGAGAAGTCAAGTTGAAATACTGGTGATTCGAGGTCATGCTGATTCCAGGTAGCTCATAAAAGAGAATTTTGAAGGGAGGAAAAATGATGGGAAAGAAGAATGGAAAGATGAGAGAAAAGAGAATGAGGCGAACTGGGACTCAAACTGTGTCCCCCTGGGAAGAACGTAAGGGTGGACCAAGCAATCGATTGTGCTACCAGTGGGCGCCACCGCCACTATTCCACACTCCTTTCTCTGTATCTCTCTCATTCTCCCTCTTTCTCTTTTCCTCAAACCTCATAACACCTTCTGTGATTGCCTTTTGTACTCGTCAAATGTTATTTCAATCGTTACTTCCAAGGAGTTAAGCAGAGGTTTTGTTTACTCAGTTGTAACAGTTTGTAGAGATGTTCCGAAAAATACCTGATAGAGAAGTTTCCATGTTTCAATCAATATATTCGATTTCATGTTATTAACATTGTCTGAGGATTTTGACCTGATTTTAACGCATGTATCTTTCCTTCCGTATGGAATATATATATATATATGAGGGTCATTCAATAAGTAACGAGACAAATGTTCAAAAACGGCTAAATTGATCCCCATATGAAACCTTTAGGACATGAAGTTGGCATCCTTGCGATGACATCTGATCAGTTCTTCCACCGTATTTCGTGAACTTCATCACAAATTGACTCGGTTAACAATGGCGTGTCCGCTTGAGAATTGCACCGTAGAAGAGCAACGTGTTGTGACCAGATTTTTAGTCGCAGAAGGTGAGAAAGGTAGTGAAATCCACAGAATAATGTTGAAAGTGTACGGTGACCATTGTTTGAATCGTTTAAACGTTTACAGATGGGTAGAACAGTTTCAAAGTGTCTGTACAAAAGTTTGTGACAATCAACGCAGTTGACGACCAGTCAACTTGGCTGATGTTATTCAATGAAATGAGGGACTTCCTCCCTCGAATCTCGAATTTATTCAATAATTTGAGACAATAGACATATCACTGTTGAATTTATAAGTGGAAAAGTAAACGCGAGTGTTGAAACTGTCCATAACATTATTCACAACAAGCTGCAGTACAACAAAACTTGTGCGAGATGGGTGCCTAGACAACTCACGGACGCTCTCAGAGAAACCCGGCTTCAAATCTCAGTCATTAGTTGAAAAATCAGTATGTGACTGGAGGGAATGTTTTTTCAAAAGAATTGTAACGTGTGATGAAATATGGATCCACCATTATGAGCCAGAGTCAAAACGACAGACAGTCGAATCTGATCATGGCACGTTGTTCTTCCACGGTGCAATTCTCCTCAAGCGGACTTGTCATTGGTAACTGAGTCAATTTGCGATTTTGTTTACCAAATGCGATGGAAGAACTGATCAGATGTCATCGCGAGGTTGCCAACTTCATGTCCTGAAAGTTTCATATATACATCAATTTAACCGTTTTTGAGTCATTTGTCTCGTTACTTATTGAATGACCCTCGTACTTGCATAAAATACTATAGTCGAATTGAATTCCTCTCCCACTTACAATCATTTTCTACTGATAGCGTAGTCTCTCTCTTCTCTCCTTGATCTCTACACACCTTCCAACACATCCATTATTCCTCTTAGTAAGAGGTAGATGAATATGAAAGAATGGGGAAGAGACAGATAGGAATAATGTTAACTGTCATTTTCTGCATCGTTTCTAACCTTCAAAATATCTCATAGTGATTCTCGAGAGTCTATAATATTGTTCTAGCCCCGGCTTCTGAGACACGTATTGAATCTTATAGACCATTATACCGATAGATTATGGATTATAGATTCTTATAGATTTGATGGTCCATAGATTTGATAAACCTCATGCGTTTATAGATTCACAGAAAAACCTCTGAATTAGATGATCCATTAGATTAAATAAGTCTCCTAGAAACCGGGCTGGAGTGTTAGACTTGACTGCTAGAAGCAACATAATTTATTGTTGATAAATAACAAGTGCTTAACTGCAGGTTAATTCAATATTGCAAACAATCATCAATTATGATTGTTATGAATTGAGTTATCGACGTCGAAGGTCCTGGGATTGATTCTACTTATCAAGATAATTTTCTTTGGTGGAACAGATCAACTCATTACGTGTTCCGGGTGTCGAGTTTCGGATCAAAACGTGAAGTCGTCTGTCCTGGCTGCCTGAAAAACAGACGATGGCCCTGTAATGTCAGAGGCCCTGTAATTGTTGAAGCACCAGTTGAAGAACTCCGACATCAGGTTTATTCATAGCTCTGATCAGTTCTTCTCAACCGTTTGGTATGCAAAGACTCAGGTAATTACTCAGGTCACTCCCTATTTAATCCCGATTTCTTAGTGAAAAAAGTAAATTCGCATGGGGAGTATGAGAAGTACCTTGCGGGAAGGTCCCACATGACCTGGATTTATCATGTAAGCCGTCAATGGGCATTTCGTTTGTCATCTTCTTCTTACAAACAAGGGTTAGGGTATACTCTGTTCCGACTCACATCCGACTATTCAAATGGTCCTACTGCTCAGCCGGTAACGACAGCTTTGAAAGGTTAATTGTCATTAGAGAAAAAAATAAGTCTTACACAAGAGTCAATCCTGGAAAATTGATATCTTTTCGAAGAGCTAATTTTGATCGAGAAGTCAAGTTGAAATACTGGTGATTCGAGGTCATGCTGATTCCAGGTAGCTCATACAAAGGAATGAAATGAGGTTAGCATTTGTGGTTGCAATTGCAGTAGTAATGGAATGGAAATTGGAAAATATCCATAGCGGAGCCAACACTTTTCTCGTGCCAAATCAAGACTGTGTTTATGATGATTCCCGTTGGAGCTGTTTTATTCAGCATCTCATCCTGTACTGAATGGTATCAGCACTGGTACCACTTCCTACACCTCTTCTTTCGTCTCTTCTATCTTTTCACATCCCCTTCGACTCTTCACCGCAACGCTTTCTCAGATTCTCAACCAATCCATACCCATCCAGTACTTACTGATTTATACTCATTTTACTGATGTATTTAGATCTCTGTCACCTCCATCAAGTTGTTCCGGATTTACTCCCATCAAATCTACGGTTCCTTCATAAAATTTGTCTCTCGTTGTTCACCACTTTTTTCCCTCTTCCTAAGATCCTTTTTCTCAATAATCATACACTACTAATATCTTCTCCCTTTTCAATCCTTCTAGTATCCTTCAGTCCTGAACAATTTATGTTATTCTTCTCCTCCTCAATATATTCTGCATTTGTTTGCTAAAGAAACTTCTCATCTCACTTTCTCCTCTTCACTCTCATCCTTATCCTACGAAACTTTATTTCCAATTATTTATCTTTTTCATTTCTTACTCTACTTCCCTTCCCGCTCTGCACTAAAACAATATCCATTCGATTAGTATGTCATCCTCAAACTCCCACATGTAAAGATGTCTTCTATTTATTCCATTTCTTCACCTACCAAACTTCACCTATACCTCTTATTTCTACATCTCTTTTCTATCAAACCATTACACATGTCATTTCCGTTTTTATCATTCCTCGCCCTCACTATCTATACCCTTTTCTTCACTCATTCCATCTCCATTTGTCTCTTATATATCCCAGCTTCACATCGCAAGTTTCTCCCATCCCTTCTCTACTTTTTCACCCATCAAACCTTCCTCTCACCCTCCTCCTCACCGCTCCTCCTGTCATCCTCCATCGAGGTCCCCATATCCATCTCCTTTCCCACTCATCCCTACTCTTTCAACCTACTCATTTCTCCCCTGCTCCTCCAACTCCACATCCTAACCCCAAGTGCTGCATCTTTTATCCTTTCTGAATGAGTGTTCACCTTCCATCAATTATTCTCTCTTGCTTGTGGGTTGTTCGTTTGCTCGTGGGTGGTTTTGGTGTATGGCGGAGAGGGGTGAGGGAAGGACATCTTGCATCCTTTTGCCACTTGTGTGCTCTCAGATAAGCACTCATCGATTTCCCTATCTTGGACAGCCATCCTTTTTCCTCCAGTTCCTAGTTCTCTTCCTCCACCTCCTCCTCCTTCTATATCACTACCTCCTCATCCTCACTCTTTGTCCTCCTCCGCTGCTAATGGCTTCCTGAAAAAGTGAATAGAATCTGATTCACTTATTTACTTTTTGCGGCCAGCCTTCTCCTTCATCCTTTCTCCCTTCTCCTCTCTTGCTCACTCTTTAGAGAGATCCGCCCCTCTCTGCAACGCAAACTACTTCCTTCCTTGTCCTATCGGGCGCCATCCGTTAAGCCCTTCAACACCCACAATGCGATGCTCTTCTGAGTCTCAACTATTACCAATCATTCAAAGATACTCGCGATTCAATCGAGCTTATTTGAACGATTCACCTGGTTAAATTTCATAACGCTAAATCCCAAAACGATGTTTGAAAAGCTCTCATTTTTCAGTCAATGGCAATGTTATCAAAAGCGCTCTTGATTTCTCTTGATGTTATATTATTCAAATAAATAGATGAATAAATGTTCATTTCCAAAATTAAAACTAAAACTACAACATCAATTACACAAAATATTAGGTAGACCATCTAATAGACCAGCATTTATCAGATCTCTCTCATTATTGGATAGTTTACTTTACTTAAGAGTATGTCATAATTACAGTAGGCTAATACACCCTTTTAGTGATCCTCTGCAAACTAATTTCTACCATCATAAAATTGCATCCCAATAAGACGAGTGATATGATTGATATTGCTACTCGTAAATGGCTTTCCATATAGATTTTATAGAGGAAAAGCTCACTCCTATTCCACTTGATTGACTGTAAAGTATCCCACGGCTGACCGTCAAATATTATAACATTTAGTTGAAAATGTTAACTATCGTTAAATTCATACCATATGACAAAGAAAAGATGGTTTCTCAATGACAAGATGTTTTTGTTGCTGACATGAAAGGAACACGAATTTGAATGAAAGTTCAATAGACTATCCAATTCAAAATGTAGTTCCATGAGCTTTTTATCATTAGGCTACTCAAGCACAAAACTTGAATCAATTGATGCATATCTTCAGCTGAAATCGAGACTTGGTATAGTTGAAAAAGTTTATTGAAAAAACATCCATTATATTGGGTTTCCTCTTGAGGCTTCTAGATTTGTTTAGAATTGGGATACTACGATCGGCAATATTTCCAGATCTCGAATCTTCCGAAGCCCAGCTCGAGGCTAATATCTAATTGGAATTCAGATCAGGTAACAGTGCGCGGTGAACTTATAACGATTCAAGTAGTTTGATAAAGGAATACCTTGGTAAGATGGATGTGAAAGGGTGAAGAATGGGTGGTAGGGAAAGAAAGTTTTGAAATGAAAATGAAACTTTTCTGACTTTTTTTGCGAGGGAAGGACCGTGCGCCTCTGCAATTTCTTACCGGTAGATTCGTGGATTAGGGTAGGCTGCAGAGAAGACTGCAAAGAATCCTACTCTCTCAAAACGATATCGGAAAGTTATTTCTCTCGAGCAGTACTTGAGATCGCTCTCCTTATTCATCCTCCTCCTCTCCGACATTGCGCTCTTTTTTTCATTCTTCAACTATCTGCAGCAGTCCGAACCTGTAAGACTTTCTGCCTACTTAGCCTGATAGGAGGAACAATTCTCGAAATTTTTTTGCTTTGTTAAGCTTCCAATGGAGCAGTTCTGTAACTGGGTATTTTCCAGTTCTTGTAACTGTAATTCTGTAATCAGTAGTTTTGGAACAATTGCTGTCAATATTTTCCATTTTTCCCACGTTAGTATGTTTAAAAAAGTTTGACATAATGATGGATTGTAATTGATTCGCGAATCCTATCTACCTCTAAACCTATGAGATCTAACGTATACCTTGTTTAAGTTACTTTTCAAGCTTGTCACATTGGGAAAATCGCTCAATTTTTTCCAAAAAGGTCCATGATCGAACCCTATGTATACGAAGATGTTATTTGTTTTATTAATTGAAGTTTCAAGTTATTAGCGTGTATTATGAATCTACACTATAACATAGGCAGGAAATATGAAACGGGCTACGGAGTACATGTTAAATGTATTATCACGTTGAACTATTGTACTGATTCATTTGAAATTTTGCATAAAGGTTCTTGATTTACCGAGATTGTTTATAGGCCTACTCTCATTTTTATAAATCATTTAATCGAAACAATTTTTTTAAATTTGTGATACAAAGTTTACGGAAGATAGAAGTTTTAATCTGATCGTTTTTCTATTGTGAATTATTACAGTTGTCAATACTTTTAATATCGGCATGATACTAAATTCAGTCTATTTGTGGCATTGACGCTTGCGGAGCTCGGGTGACAACTACTTTGAATTAAACCTTCTAATTTCAATTATTGTTCCTTCATGTTCTCCTAAAATTTGGTACGCCCAATTTATTTTGTGGGATAAAACAGCCTACGGAATTCTCCACTAACGGAAAACTTACGGAAAAAATGTTCTTCAAAAGTATTTTTTTTTTTAATAACTTATTGTTTTCTAATCCAAGAGGAGGGAAAATAGATTTGTGAATTCATCCGATCGGCTTCTTGTACGTCATAAGTTCAATAAAGATGGAGCGATTGTAAATGAATTTTAAAAGAACTGACAGCTTCAGCATCGATTCTCAATCGTCAGCCACTCATACTAAAACACAGTTTAAGTAATTCAGCATTGATTGAGGGCAGAAACTCTTGAATTGCAAAAGTTTTCCCCGAAACAATAAATAAGATGGATTATTATTTCTTCAATATCAAGCACTAGACTAGAATCAACAATATGTCAATTTTTCCTGCCATAGTTTAAAAAGGGAAAAGTTCTCAATAAAAAATATATTGAAATCTGTCACTAATATTGTTTTGAGATGAATGATGTTCTTTCTTAGAATCTATTATTTCTCAATAGGTCACTTCCTACAGTAAATCCAATTTTGCAATAAATCAGTTCATTCACATTTACTCGAAATCTGTCACGGATGCTACTTACTGTCAATATTGCTTTTCAGTATATTTTTCCCATCATAAATTCCATACTATTACAATATAAATATTTTGTCTATATCCATTTCCAATACTGCGGACTCCAAATTTATTTCCGATTAGTTATTATTATTTAGTACAGTTGCTTTTTAGGGAATTATCCTATAGCAGGTTGGCATTATTTACAAAATTCAATTACAAAAGCAAACAAATCATTACAGAAAATATAGATCACATACTAATCTAAAGAGTTCATGACAATAATGTCTTAAATGAAAAAAATCATGGATATCACACTCATCACAGTACAATCAAAAGAAAAAAAATCATAGTTTCTCAAATCATTGTTGGCACTCTAGACAGTCAAATCCACATCTTACTCGTTCAAACAGAATGAGCGAATTTTCAAGCACTGCTCCACAAAAGTCGATAAGATCTTCATATCTCGTGTCGTTAGTGTGGCGTGATTGCGGATCACGAGGCTAGGATCCAGTTCCTCAAATGCCGGAACTCTGCCAATGAGCCATGCTCGCGGTGCTGCATACTGTGGGCATGAGAATAGCACGTGCTCGACTGACTCCAGCTGTTGCAAGTTGCAGATGGAACACAACTGATCGGCTCTGATCTTATGGATGTTGCCCCTACTTGTGAGGTTGAATTGTCGTCTCGTGGCAAGTCGCAGCTGTATCATCAGCCTGATACTGTGAAAAGGCAGATTAAGCCCGAAGTAAGCAGCCTCAGAATCATCAACTCCTCTCGGGACGTCAAAGAGGAGCGAAGCAGATCCATTGCACCTCTCAAGATCTTGAACTCTGAGCCTCATCTTGAAATCATGGAGTATGACCCTTTTATTCATCTGCCATTCTCGAACATCTCTGCTGAAAATGAGCTCTCCCCTATTGACACCCTCCAGCAGCAACTTCAACTGGGACGCCCAATTATATCTGTGATCAACTGCACCCAGTCTTATCAACTCAGCCTGTCTAATGAAACAAATTTTTGGGAGACGATCATCATCCATTTTCAAAATCCGGATAACCCAGTTAATAGCTGCAGCAAAAATTAGGTAGGAAATGCAAACCTCCCCGACCTCCATGCGCAATGCTGCATTTGGGGTACACTGAGGCAAATGAAAAATCCTTCTGTAGAAGCTGGTTTGCACAGTTTCAAACTCATTCAAGAGTCGTAATCCCCATATGTGTGCACCATATAGTAGTACTGACTTGACCAATGCCATAAATATCTTCTTAATGCAAGAAATGGAGTTGGTTTTTGATTTTGCCAATGTTGAAACTGCATGACCGGCGGCTAGCCTTGACTTGCGAATGGACGCTCTAAGAGAAAGGTTTCCAAAAGAAGAACTGGAAATGGTGGATCCAAGGTAAACACAGGATTTAACAATTTCTATCTTGCTGCCATTGAAAAAAGAGAATCCCTCAACTGCTGCAGGTATTCGTCCACCTCTGCCGAATGGAACTATTTTAGTCTTCCCTTCATTGATCTTTAGTCTGTTGATGCTGCAGATTCCTCTAGTGCATTAAGCTTTTTCTGTAGATCAACTGGAGAATGGGCAAACAGGATCAAGTCGTCAGCATACAGCAGGAGCATCAAATCGGTTGATCCATCTATTGCTATACCATGGAGCCCCCTTGCTCTGAAGAACTCGTCGATGTCAGCCAAGAACAAAATGAACAATAGTGGACTGAGCGTTTCACCCTGAAGTACTCCTTCAGTAATTCCTATCTCATCTGAAAGCTCACCCTGAATCTTCACTTTCAGAGAGGCAAATTTGTACAGTTTTTGGATGATTCTCAGTAGTTTTGCACTCACACCCAATCTGAAAAGTTTCTCTCACAGCAGGCTATGCGAGATCGAATCAAATGCTCTCTGGAAATCCACCACGACAGCATACACTCTCCTCTTTGGCAGTCGCAGTTGAAACTGTACAGCTGACAGGCATACATAGACATTATCAAGGCATCCTCTTCCTTTTCTAAATCCTGCTTGGGTTTCAGGTATGAGGCTCTCTGCCCACAATTCAATTCTACCATTGATAATATATGTGAACAATTTTGTCAGGCAATTAACCAGAGCGATTGATCTGTAATTTCTAGGGTCAAGGGAGTCACCCTTTTTATGAAGTAGGCTGATTAGCATTTCTGACCAGGCCGCAGGTAGTTCCTCTCGATCCATAATTTTATTGAACAGAACTTCTATGTATAAGATCCAATTGGGTGGGAGGTCCTTGTAAATATCATTTGGTATCATGTCTGGTCCAGGGGATTTTCCATTCTTACTTCTGTTGATGCAGTGCAAGATCTCTTCAGTTTTAATGTATGCATCCATCTGACAGTGTGTAACGCCATGGAATACAATATTTACATAGCATCTTGGTGGGTAAATATTGGTCAAGAATTCGAACCATTCATTGATTTTTATCGGATTATCAGAAGTGACCCTTGTTCTGAACTTGCTAATTTCTCTCCAAAATGTGACTGAGCTGCTTGAATTACTTAAACGATCACATGCTTCCCTATAAAAGATTGCTTTCCTTCTCTTGCAAATGCTTTTGTATAGTTGCTTGGCTACAAGATAATTCTTGGTTTTCTCTTCCGTGAATCCTGTCTTTCTGCAAGCTCTGAGAGACAAACCGAAGTTTTTCTTCGCATCTGCACAATCTTCATCAAACCAGGGCTTTGAAACTTTCTTCATCCTAATCACAGAAAAATCTTTCTTCATGCCTACTTGCTCTGCTGCTTCGTATACTGCACTACATAGGTTTTGATACTGCTCATCAATAGTAGTCTGTGAAAAGTCTATTGATAATCTGTTGCTGAACATCATTTTCTGGTTAAAATAATAGGCTGAAGTTGGGTTGTACAATATCTTTTTTATTTTATTGGGTGCAATCCTATTCGCTTTTGCTGAAGCTTCAATTCTATTCAATTTGAGAACCACTGGGAAGTGATCTGATAGAGTCTCACATTCCAATACTTGTAGATCAGATATGTTTTCCACTGCAGCCATGTTACACCACACTAGATCAATTACACTTTTTCCAACTGAACTAACATAAGTAAATTTCCCTTGCCTATCGCTGGGTGCTCTTCCATTAACTAAAATAAATCCATTATCTTCCATTGCCAAAAGGAGGCGATTGCCATTATCATTAGAAACACTGTCTTGTGATTCTCTTATATCATACAAATTTGTACATTCAAAAATGTATTTTTCTAACTGGTTCTTATTGCCTACTCGGCAATTAAAATCTCCACCAATAATGATCCTACTATCACTGTATTTCATCTGCAAATCTAATATGTCCGATCTCAGGAGATCTAGAAATTCGACACAATCAAAAGAAGGTCTTCTATAGATCATACCAATTATAGTTGGTGATCCATCCAAACAGAAATATAGGAAAAGCCACCATTCACAGGAAATCAGTAGCTTGATATTTTGAAGGCTTCTATTTTTATTTACAAGAGCTAGCAAACCTCCACTAGCTCTTCCCATGCTTTTTTCCCTGATCGCTCCAATACAATATGGAATATAATCAGACCACTCACCTGACATTGGGAAGTATGACAAGCTTGACCAGGTTTCACAAATAAATAAAATATCAATATCGAAACAAAAAAGATTTCTATCCAAATTATTTAGGCCGTTAATATTCCAGAATACGACATTTAATGTTTCTCTATTCAGTCATTGAGTGTTTGACTGTGTTTTCCTCATGCTGTCCTCTTCCAATGAATCCTGCTTCAATAATTGTACAGACTCCTCCGAGTTCAATACTTTTTGATGCCTTTTATTCGCATGAAATGAGTTCTGCGGTGAGCTGCTCAGTTCTCTTTTACCTCGACTCTTCCCCTTCTCCTTCTCCAAAATAATCAACTTGTCATACCTCATTACCGCATACTTGCCCTCCTTTCTTGCTGCGATCATTTTCTCTCTCAACTTTTTCCTTATATCCTGGACCTCTCTCGGAAAATCCTCCGCTATGAAAATGTTACTGCCTTTCAATGCTGCTGTTTTATTTCGGAGAATATCAGCCTTACGCCTACAAGTAGTGAAGCCAACAATAATGGGTCTGTTTGAGTTTGCTTTAAACGATCCAATTCTTTCAGCAAAGTCTATTTCACAATCATTTATATCTAATCCAAGCTTTGTTCTGATGAATCCAAAAGCAAATTTTTCTGTATTTTCAAATTTGCTATCCTCAACTCCATAGATAATGACGTTCCTCTTTCTAGCTTCCTTTTCTAATTGACGGATTCTATCCTCCTGTTTCCTCACTACCTCCTTTGAATTATTTGTTTGACTCTTCACTTCGTCTATAATTTCTTTTGACAAATCTTTGAGCTTGATTGCGAATTCCTCACTCAGTTCCTTCCTCAACTCATTTTTTAATTCTCTGAAAATTTCCTTTAAACTCTCAGCATCCATCTTGTCTGGCCAGTTTGTAAGTTATTATCTATTTTATAGGATAGGAAGGACAGGTATTTATGGATACGCCAAGAGAGCTATCAAGGCTGGAACAAAGAGGAAGCTCCTGAAATCAAAGGTATTAAGATAGGGAAAAGGAGTGAGAAAGGAGTATTCCAGATTATCAAATACCGTATAAGAGGCTTATGACATCAAGATAAATATAAAAAACATTAACAACTGGCAATTGAGTGAGCCTAATCCAATTTCTTCATTAGCACTTACTAAAGGCTGTCAGCTGTTGAAAAACAAAAGAGCAACAAGAACGAGATAAATAAGCCGCTTCTTCAATCAATAAGATAAACTCAATCGAGATCAATCAAAACATATAGATAGTATAGATTGTCATTACTATATCGATGGCTATATAATATATATAGTAACTGTAGTACAGATAAGCCAAGATATAGCAATCCAACGGGAAATTCCTTCTCTAGTTTCAAGATTCACTGCTAGATGGAGGCAGATGATCAAACAATATACACAGCCGAAGAATTCATCCCCCGATTCTCAGCAGTCTTACACAGGTCAATCTGTAGTTCGATCGTTGGTACCACCTGAGTACAAAGTTCAATTCTTCTGAAATGCTGTACAACTCGAGGCTCCGAAAAATGGCTGAATACACTGTCCTGAAACTTAGTAGGGTTAGAACGACCAAAATCTATCTGCTACTCACGAAAAACCGTCTGGAAAGCAGTCAGCCTTAGTCCATCCTGAAGCGGAACACTAATAGCTTCCCTCAATCACAATCAACTCAACTTAGAAAGCAATTTCACGTAAAAATCAACAAATTCATCAAGAGCACTTTAACTTGTAACTTTCCAACTGCAACCAGTGTTGCCAACCTCAGTGCAGATATATTATATTACCTCGAACCTCAGTGCTAATATGCAGATATTATATTATTGTTTTACAGTGCTCCATTGTTTCAAGTCAATACACGTTGAAAGCAGCATCTGGGAACGAAAAATGAAGCTCGTTAGAAAAAATCTTTGAAAATATGGGTTTTTGGGTGCATGGAGTGAGATAGGCGAATTCTATTACTTCTTTCTACAACTTCCTAGTTTAAGTTCAATCTTATATTTCGCTCATACGAACTCATTCCACATAGAAGGATAATGCAAGGATTGGGAATGAGAAAGAATACTCGGCTGCAAAACAAGCTGTTTCTGGAGCACAATGGCTCACTGAGTGAGTTCTATCATGAAAGCAACGCTGATTTGACAGGAAGGCAATTTCATATTTATGAAATAAGGTCGGCGCCGTGTTTTTGTCCTTTTTCACTCCGTCTTCTCTGAGGCGTGTGATAGATCGGTGCAGAGCTTCCGGACCAAATTATTAAAATATCCACCTAGGGCGTGTCAGCCTGACTCGAGCTGCAGATTCCATCTTACACGTTAAACACGGTGAAAAGGTCCAGAATAAAGAATGGCCCCACTTGACACGAGCCCTCAGCCCTGTACCGCTGACTGGCCCTTTTCGAGCCCTTATTATTATTCTGACGATACAGTTTGTGAGATGTCCCATCAGCCAGCTCAAGTGAGTGTCACATCAGCCTCCGTTCCAGCTCCTCCACACTGACGACTCTTCTCACACCTTAACCTGTTCTGCCTCTCTCATTATCAGTACCCTTTCAGTCGCAGTTAAAATGCTCTTATTCTCCTTTCCCATTCTAGCTTTCATTTTCTTCCAATTTCTCTCTCCCTAAAACTTCCTCTCTATATCCCTCACTCTTTATTTTTTCTGACCAATATTATGTTCTTGAACATCTTTTTATTTTTGAAATTACTCCTCATCCATATCCACACATCCATCTCTCTTCAATTATCTTCTATATCTTTTCTCTTATCTCATTAAATACCTCTTAGACATATTCATCCTACCTTGGTTTTTCTCTTATGTCTCCTACTCACCGTTAGAACTTATAAAAATATATTTCACATATTATATCCCTTGCTTGAACACTTCTTGCTTCTCTTCTTCCACATTCTTCTCTTCCCCTCTCTCTTCTGTTCTGCATGTTCTCGTTTTTCCCATCTATTCCTCTACCCACCTATTGAATCGTTCTATTTTCTTTCTCCCCACCTTCTTAGTCTATTCACCCTACTCCACCAACTATTCAACAATTATTTTTTTTCTCACCTTGTTAGTCGATCTATTTTTTTTTTATTCTTCCGCTCCCCTTTCTGTGTTGTACTCAGTCTTTCGAGAAAAGATATTTTTTTTCTCCAAATCTTTCTTTTCTCCTCACTTCTCTATTTTCTTACCCTTACACTTCCCCCACGATTATTCTCTGACCTCTTATTCAAGAGTTGCTATTGCCTCTTTTCAATTTCTCCTCACTTCCTGCCTCCGCACTCACGTTATATTCTTGTTTATTCCTCTCCTCAATGAATTTCAAAATATTTGTTTCTTCTCTAACTCTAACTTTCACTCGATTTCTTTCCATATGATTATTGATGTGTATATCACGCTTTTTCAAATCTCTTCAACCCTCGACAACTCACTTCCCTCTGTTTCTTCCCTCTCTCAACTAGATTGCATTATCTGTCCCTCTCCTCTACAAGTTTGCTTCATCTGTCTCTCTTCTTTACTCCTTCAGTTCTTGTTTCTCTTGTTGATCTTTTAGATTCTTCCTTCTCCCTTCTCTATTCTCTTCACTCTCCTCATTGCCTCACATATCTCCCTCTCTGGCTGTTATCATGCTCAGTTGTGCGGCGTCTAATCTGTGTGCTGCGAGTTAATCCGAAGCCACGTGCTACGCGACTCGCTGCAAGTCACCGCGCACGAGTTTCGAGTTGCCAGTTGAATTTGCAAATAAGCAACTTCCGCTATCAGCTGTGAGTTGCAGATGCAGAAGTTTAGCTGCTGGTGTTCACTGTCACATTTTACGATTCTCTCTCCCATCTTGACATCAGCTTCAACAATATGATGAAATTATTATGGTTTGTTTCCATCAGATATTTTTTGGGTTCAGCATATCATTGCTGTGAAATAGAAGAGTAGAAAGAGTGAGGATTTGATGATAATGTTGAATGTCACACATCAGGACACTTTTTCCATCTTGACAAAATTAAATTATTTCCACCTTCTCTTCTCAAATGTTTTTGATCTTAGAAACAGCTTTGTCATCAGCTCCGATTTCACACATAAGAGCCCTCTCATCATTTCTCTCATCTTAACTTTGATTTGGAATTGTTGAGTTGTGTCTGGATCTGCGAATGAACAAATTCAAATTCTGCTGTGATCTGAATTCGGGAACAGTTACGAACTTCTCAAAAAAATATCTGATCGAAGAGTCAGAAATTAAAAATCGCAAAACTACTCGTAGGTAGAAAAGGATGTCATAGACTCACTTGACACGTGCTCTATTTGAATTTGTTTCCGGTTACAGGAATGAATACGAGAAACAAGCTTGGTAGAAGCTGGCAGAAAAGGGAATGAAAGAAAATAGGAGCAAAAGAGATGGAATTGGAAAAATACATATGTGGGGCAGCGCAGTGAATTGGAAGAAGAACAAAGTATGAGGTACACACGAAGATAAAATTTAATCAGCAAGTAAGAGAAAGAGCAGAAGTAGAAAGAATGAGTATCAAGAGGAAACGAGGGAGGAGTAGAAGAATAGAAAAAGAAGAAGTAGAAGACGAAGAAGAAGGCAGGAAAAGAGCAGGAAAGCGAAACAAAGTATCTAAGGAAAGTGAGATGGACGAAGAGAGAAGAAAAGGGAATGAGAAGGAAAAAACAAGTTGATGTACAAAAAGCGTCCACACTTGACTGCGGAGAAGTCAATCCAGCTCTGTGTTCTTGTCGATCATTGACTGTTGTAGTGTAGGAGGTGAATTGAAGGGGGAGACATGGTGGCAAGGCCACGTCAACTGTCTGACTGCAAGTCTTCTCAAGCAGTGAGAGTCAGAGAGTGTTTCTCGAGCTCATTCCAAAACGCTCTGTTCTGCCAACATTTTGTAGCACTTGAGAAGCTACAAGCCATCGGACTTGCCATTCCTGTTTGTTCCAACTAATTGATTCGAATTGGTCAGCTTCACCAAGGTCAATCCAATCAAATTCATTCAAGAGTGTCTCGAGAACATTTCCTAGAAATAATAATACTCAATGTTTGACGATGTTTTGTAGCGTCTTTATCTTTATACTAATATCATAACGATTGAAAATATATGGATAGTAGATTCACAGATAAGGTGCTATCTTGAATCCTATCTTGACATTCACATTCTCGGTTACTCCATGATGGAATCAAAAGAAAGTTTAGATGAATTACCTCTGTAATTAATGAAACATTGGGTGAGTCTAAGATGGTAGCTTCTGAGATTTTGAGAAATCAAACGGATCCTCAATATCATTTTGACAATTCACTCAACAGATTGAGAAAAGCGTGGTGTTGAATGGAAACTTAATGGACTTGATATAAACATCCATTGGTGAATTTTCAGTGAACTACTACTTTGGAAACTGTGAAGTTGAAGCTCTGAAGCCCAGTTATCTTATCGAGCACATCCAATTTTACAGCCACTTAACAGCATTATAATCTGTATTGAGTAATTTGAGTCATCTTTTTCAGGTTATTGTTTGTTCTTCCTCGTCCAGATGGATCATATCTATTAGAGAGGATTGAGTTTTCCCAAGTCTCCAAATAGAATAATACAATTTTTTTGTGAAATATTATTGAGAATAATCTGAGAGCTATTATTGAATTTCATGTGATCGCGAAGATTTCAGACTCTAAATATTGTTGTAGATTCCACATCAATTATTGATTTGCAATAGTTCCGATTAAGTTTACAAGCATATCACTGGACTACAGATGTACATAATCTGTACCTTGGAACTTAGTGATAAGAGTAAAACGGATATTATCTATAGTTTATTTTGTATGCATCAAAGGTAGAAAAATTTGACAGAAATATACGAGTATAGTTTTTTCAATTATTTTTATAGTTTTGATATTTTCAAGAAGTAGTCCGGGCGCAAATGTAATTCCGTGGTCATTTTTGAGTAAAAGCCGTGGAAGATGTCTCAATTTCTTCGTTAGGTCTAGCATATTGAGGATCGTGATGATGATAAGTCGAAATCACAGGCAAACACCTCGGAAACAAGATGGCCGCCAAAATTTTCAGGGTTCTGCTATATCGCTTGTATTTCAATAACCGTTCTTTAGACGGAAATATTTTTAAAATCCCTACAATTTTTGTTTCATAAAGTTTTCCTCTAAAACGCATATTTTTCTAGTTATAACCTTCAAAAGCCCAAAAAACTTTTTTTCTAAATTTGTTCAAATTTCATTCTATTATAACTTCTTTGTTCAAGAGATACAGATAAATTTCAAATCTATGAAATTTGAAGCGTTTTTCAACTCTGGAACGATATATATCTATATGCGCTGTACGTCAAAGAATGAGTTCTCCAGCGCCCTCCAAAGTAATCCCCGCATGATTTCTGGAGCGTTTTTCCATACGCATGAGGTAACAAGCTAGAACTATAAAATCGGAAATGATCTCAATCTCTTCGTTAAAACAGGACGAATAAGAATATCGATGATGGAAACGACGAAAATATTCGACATTATTGAAAAATTCAAGATGGCCGTCATTATTGACAGAACATTTCATATTGCTTGTTATTTTGAGAGATATCGGATTGGTTCTACCACCAAAGTGCTAAGAATTAACCAAACTGTAATGTTCGAAAGAATCATCTCATTTTGACCACTCTTTCCAACGCTCCAGAAATCATGCAGGGTTTTCTTTGGAGGGCGCTGGAGAACTCATTTTTTGAAGTACAGATATGTATAGATATATATCGTTCCAAATTTGAAAAAACGCTCTAAATTTCATAGATTTGAAATTTATCTGTATCTCTTGAACAAAAAAAGTTATAATAGAATGAAATTTGAACAAATTTAGGAAAAAAGGTTTTTTGGGCTTTTGAAGGTTATAACTAGAAAAATATGCGTTTTAGAGGAAAACTTTATGAAACAAAAATTGTAGGGATAGATTTAAAAAATATTTCCGTCTAAAGAAAGATTGAATATCTTGAACGATTATTGAAATACAAGCGATATAGCAAAACCCAGAAAATTTTGGCGGCCATCTTGTTTCCGATGTGTTTGCCTGTGATTTCGACTTATCATCATCACGATCCTTAGTATGCTAGACCTAACGAAGAAATTGAGACATCTTCCACGGCTGTTACTCAAAACTGACCACGGAGTACCTTATTCATGACATTTGCGCCCGGACAAAAGTTTAGTGTGTTTATTTTTCCAATTAAATGTGTTTTCAAAGCAAGAAAGAGCAAAAAAAATTTTTTTTCAATGATGTACAGTCCAAAAACTCTCATAACTGATCTGAATGTTATATGTTCTTCATGAATGATAGACATAAGTGACATGACTGCTGAAACATAAATGTATAAATTTTGTAATATATTTCCAGAACTTCATGACTCAGGTCTTATGTATTACTATTTATATGAATTTAAACAAGATAACATAATTTATTTCACTAGTACCGTCTACATAATGCTTTTTGATAACATTATTTGTATAAAGTTCCGTTTAAATAAATTGAGCGTGAAGTTTTCTATGATAATTCAGGAAGAGAAGAAAGGCCTACTCGACGTAAATAGCCGCTACAGTGTAGATAACTGTGAGACAACGTTCAAGTGCTCAGTTGCGCTGGTATGAGGTGGTTGGGGGATGATTGGTTAAAGGGGGTTGGAAAGTGAGTGAGAGAGTGTGAGGAAAGGGGTGAGTAGGGAAGGAGCAAACGAGATAGCAATCAGCCAAGTGAGGGGGAATTTGAAGCAGCTCATGGTAATGAGGGAACCGGGTGTCTATCGAGAAGAGAAGGTGGTGAAGGAGAAATGGGAATCAGGGGGGTGATGTAGGGGAGGAATTGATGTAGGAGGAGAAGTGGTCTGAGGAATTAAAGAGAAAAAAAGGAGTGAGAAAATTGAACTAAGAAATTTAGTGAGAAAGATGGAACGGGTAAGGAAAGGAAGGAACTAAGGAAACAGAATCCAAGGAACAGAGTGGGAAAGATTATAGTAAGATGGAACGGGAAGGAAAAACAATGACCAGGGGAAACAGGGGTCGAAGGAGGAAATCAAGAAGTATTGGAAGAGGAAGTCGAGTGAGAAAATGTGTACCTGCAAAAGGAAAAGGATAGTTTGATATATAGAGAATTAGAAAATAAGTAATATCAAGAAAAGAGAAAATAAAAAATAAGGTATTAGAATGAAAGTGTACAGAAATCTGGTCTATCAACAAGAGAAACAATGATAATGATAATGAAAAATGAAAAATGGATGAAATGATAAAGTATGAAAAATATTATTCTATGGAAAATGTTATTCCAATGGAAAAATATCATAATGAAGTTGCCATTGAAATGGGAAACAAGAGGAATGTGGAAGAAAGAAATGTAGATAAGAGCGGGTAGAACGGGAGTCTAGGACGAAGAACAGGAATAATAAAAGATGACGGATGATGAGAGAGAAGATTAGAATGCAGAGGAAAGAGGAATACAGTATGGTGAAGAGGAAAAAATTAGATAAAGAGAGGGTTGGAGAAAGAGGAAAAAAAGAAGGAAGTGGGAAGATTAGGGAGTAGAAGAAGAGAGCCAAGTAAATTAAAACGCGAGAAACAAAAAGAGTAAGGAGTAGTGTAACTGGAATGAGGCTAGGGATAGAGAAAGAGAGAGTGAGAGAGTACGTGAAGTGAGGAAGGAAAAGCTTATTAACTTTAGCAAACGATAGTCAGCAAGTAAATAGAACAAGGCGTGCTGTGAAGGATGGATGAAGCAAAATGTTTGGGTGGGGGTCAGGCGCAGCAAAAATGTAATTTACATGTATATTGCCTTCTAACTTTTGAGGCTCTCTTTGCCCCCTCCACCCACTCGCACCAGTGTCTTGTACTCTCTTCGCCTTTCTTGAGGCTCCAAGTTGGCTCCATTGCCAGGATCACTACTAATAAGGCGAGACATTATTTTATTAGTATGATATGCATGAAATACACCAAGTGGGTATCACATGTAATGGATAGAGTTGGTATTGCATAAGTATAATAATACAACGATCGATATCGTAGGTGTATAATAGTAGCCTAATAATAATATTATATAGTAATGAAGGTGTAGTTGGTGGTGCTTCTACAATACCATTCTAGTATCACAGTAAAGTGAAATAATTACTATACCTACGTACTAGATAGGATAGTATATATCTGTATATACGATTTGCTAGACTAGTTAGCTTCAACTGTAATATGCATCTATGGAGAGAGCAATTATGTGAGTCATTCATGTGGAGGCTTATAGAGTTACTGACGATTAGGGCTCGGCTTCTTGGTTATATAGGGAGAGGTCATTTCCAATATTGCTAGTGAGCAAGATTTGAGTGGACTAATAGGTGATAACAAAATTTAGCTGATATGAATTAATAGCCTGATCTTGGAGATGACAAAAACACACTGATAAGCGTATTTATATACACACTGTATAATATTTTGCTCTCATTAATCATAGTTAACTTATTGACTATGACTTTCCAAAGAGAAAAGATCCATTTTCCTCTTTGAGATTTCCGAATAAAAATCACAGATCAAGATATAACTCTATTAAACCGTGTTCTTCACACGGAAAAATTCAAGATTGTGATTAATACATCACACTCAGTTTAGATTTATGTAGTGGAGACTAATATGATTCATATTGTAACTATTCGTGAATATTATTCTGATAAGTACTTACTGAAAAACCTTCAGAAAATTGATACATCGCAAACATTGAATGATAATTTGAGTTCAATAATTGGGTAATAATGGATGTAAATTAATAACTTTACACCATCATTAGTATTATTTTTCATTGCTTGCGTAGATCTAACCCACAATCTAACAGTATTTTCAAAACTGAACTCCCATACAAGTACAAATAACACGTTTACTGTTGTCGATACAACATTGGATATCGGGAACAACATCGGAATACGCTTGAAGAATAGTTATTTGTACAGTATTTACAGTTATTTGTACAGTTTGGAATGAGTGATCCGAGTTGACTGTTGAGGGCTGGCTAGTTTGAATTCCGCAACCCATATTCAAATATTGCTATGCATACAGGGGGTCATGGCTCGGTATTTTTTCGGAACACTCACTGTTTACTGATTACATTCAAGAAGATTAACAAACCTGTTTTCTAGTTCTATTGCAGTGAAGGAAAGACAATTACGTATCCAGAATTTTCGCTATCCTAAAGCTCGGTATGATGCTTGTAAAATCACTAAAATGCATCGCTTCTATTAAATAGTCCAGTCAAATGGTCGTTTTTCAGGAAACAGCCCGAAAGAATTTTTCTCGACGGTTCTATATGTACTTTGTGGCGCTGAATTCGAATCCGAGATTTGCTGACACGCCAGAGGGTGGCTTCACCCCCAAACCCCCAAAAACCCCCAAATTTCGGACTTTTCTTCGAATTTCTCATTCAATCTCGAAAACCTTGAGTTTCTCAAGAAAAATCACTCTTGACAAAATTGAAGAAAATAGAATTTCCAATAAATTGAGTGGTCGCGCAGGACTCTACCGTTTTTGGTTCCGGAGCTACGAATTTGACAAGGAGATCTGATCTTTCTGTCAAAAGTTATGTGTCTAAAGTTTTGATCCTTTACGTATCTTTATGGGTGCCCCCCTACTCAAAAATAATGGAATTAAGTGTATCTAACGGGTGATTCTTATAGAAAATAGCCCTCTCCTGATGATTTCAGCCGAAATATGGGTTTTTTGTTAGGAAGGCCTTGAAAAGGTATTATAATGAAAAATTTGTATTCTTACAGAATGATTTGTTTTCTATTTTTGGGTGTGTCCCCCCCTCCCCCTCTACTCAATTTGAAAATTCCTAAGTAATCCTGTTTAGAATTAATTTCTCTTTCACGTGATGTGTGGTTTATCATCATTACTAGTAAAATATCCCAGTTGTATAGGGTGAAGGTTGTGGGTTTGAAAAACCCTTGAAAAATACCCCTTTTTTGAAAATTCGTAGCTCCGGAACCAAAAACGATAGAGTCCTGCGCGACCACTCAATTTATTGAAAATTCTATTCTCTTTAATTTTGTCGGAGGTGAGTTTTCTTGAGAAACTTAAGGTTTTCGAGATTGAATGAAAAATTCGAAAAAAGTCCGAAATTTGGTGGTTTTGGGGGTGAAGCCGCCCTCTGGCGTGTCAGCAAATTTCGGATTCGAATTCAGCGCCTCAAAGTACATATAGAATTGTCGAGAAAAAATCTTTCGGGGCTGTTTCCTGAAAAACGACCATTTGACTGGACTATATATAGAAATTGCAGGTGAAATGTACATCACGACCAAACACAATAATGTATTTTTTCTCTGATATTGCGCTGTTCTGTTGAAACTAGAATGCAGGATCAGTGTAGGCAACACGCGCTACATTTTATCACAGCAGTTGCTCATAACATGGTTTGTTTTTAGTCTGGTGATTCCTTTCTTTGTAATAAAACTAGACTATTCTCCGTTGCTAAGTTGATGTATGTTTGTTCGATTGTGCATATTGCTTAGTTTGTTGTACTTTAATGCTTTATGAATAATTAAAATTTCTTCTGCTTCTTCTTCTTCTTTATTTTCCTGGATGGTTAATGGTCTATCAACAATATGACACCAACATCTGTGAACTATAATTTCACACGATTATTGTACTGATTTACTTACTTTTTGATGCTTTTTGGCTTTCACAATGCAAGTTTATCGCTCATGATGAAAATGTCCAGTGTCTCTGTGGAGTCAAAATAAGTAGGCCTGAATCGAAGACAAATAATACTGAAAAGATGAACAAAACCAACTAGAGATTGAAAACATCAAATGATAATTTTCAGTGTCCACAATAAGACGAAATAGGATTTCGTGTTCAGGTTAAGATTCATGATAAATC
The DNA here is from genome assembly GCF_014356525.2 of Nilaparvata lugens. Classification (NCBI taxonomy): domain Eukaryota; kingdom Metazoa; phylum Arthropoda; class Insecta; order Hemiptera; family Delphacidae; genus Nilaparvata; species Nilaparvata lugens. The sequence continues at coordinate 780,546 of NC_052511.1, forward strand.
TGTCCGAGATGAGATCAGCATCTTTTCAATTGTCGCCTTGCATTTTGAGTTTGGCGGTGCAAATCTGTTTTGATCCGGGTGTCAAAGATGAATGGGAAGGCGCTTGTGAGAAGGAAAAGGTTGCGCATAGGTTATAGGACGTGACACACAGGTTACGTATTGACAAGACCGTATGGAAAACTTTGGGAAAGGGATAATGGAAAAACGGATTGGATATGTATGTGTCCCTTACCCTACTGTGAGAGTTCCATGTTTACCCATCTGATGTGATGCGTGTGTGAGAGTGTGAGACGAACACACATGGACAGGATTCTGTTCCTTGCTTCATGATCACACACAAACGAGGTCCTTTGGAGCACCTGATTCAGAAAGGTATAAAGAAACCACTCCAGAGCAGAGAGTGCTGTGTGTTGTTGTCATCAACAAGTTGTTCCTTTCAGATTTTCAAACCACAGAAACGCCGTAATTACTTGTGAGGATTAGTGGCGTGGAAACTTGCCGTATTTTATTGCTGCTTGATTGGAATTCCACTCTCTCACACACAGGTGCAAGTTACGCCTACAATCTACTTGGAGCAGCCAGCAGCACTGCGCAGACAGTGCTTTTGATGTTGGCTAAATTAAACCAGCTTTTTCTGATTCTCATTTTTATTTTTCATTCACTAAAATACGAATTTGGAGCTATGTGTTCGACACAGGTGATTTGAATGATGTATACGAACGCTAAAAATAATACAGGTTTGGGTGTTCTATCTCCACCCAACATGAATTTGTAATGGCTTGACAAGAAATGTATAATAATGAACGCTCGAATAAGAGGAAAAATACTCATGATTTTCCATTATCAACTCTAACTTCACTGTTTCATGTGCTTTTCCCATATGAAATACATATCTTCATGTCTTCTGAACAATTATTCAGCATGTATTGAAAATCTACTGACTCTTTTGAATTTTAATTTATTCAAAAATGGAATACTTAAAAGCATAAAAAGCATAAGAGCTCTGATGAATAGGTATCATTTATTTATTTATGAAAAACATGGAAGCATACAGGATTTCTCCCAAAAATTGCTTCCATAACAACACAATTGCAATAGTTCATTATACATAGTAAGAGTACAGAAAAGAAGAATATTGAAAAATTACAATGAAAGAAGAGGAAAAATAACAGAAAAAAAAGAAATGAACAAAAAAAAAGAATCAGCATTAATCATACCCTTGAGGACTAGTACAAAAGTCAATTAATAGTAGTAAATCATATTTACTATCATTCACATGATTATTTCAATTGTTCATCAACAAAATATTAGTTATTATTATAAGCTGTAGAATATAACGTTTTTTCCATCATGTCCTGTTATATTTATTTAACAGTATTTCATGAATTTACACAATATTGAACGATGGTATCCTTTAATCTATGCATCACAGGTACTAGAGTTTTTACTCTTCAATAACTGGGAACGTAAAGAGACTACAAGTATCAAATTATGTATCCACCCCTCCTGTATAATAACTCAAAAATGTAGTGTGATTGAGTTCCTCATATCACCTTTAAGAAATTAATATTACTCTTTTCACGCCACATAGCATCCGTAGATGAATAACACTTTCGCACTTTTCATCACTGCTAAATCCAATCACTCACTGCTCAAATATTTCCAAATAAACTCGTGATCGACTACAGTTTGACAGTGTCCTGACTAATTCACATGAAAAACTGCAGCCAACCTCTGTAAAACATTCCGGTGCAAGAACATTGTAGAACAGCATCCGAAATGATGCTCGTTGAATATTCAGTCGATATTTGCGCTGAAAAATCAATTAGGCAGTGCAGATAGCAACCGCCAACCAAAACCCCAGTCAGGCGCACCAAATTCAAACTGTCAGTATTCTCTATCAAAAAACACCAATAGTTCCCATCTATTCAATGCTGACAGTCTAAGCTCTCTGTTACTGCTTCATGAACTGTCAGCATTTTTTATGAATAGCATCGGTAACTCTCATCTATCCAATGCTGACACATTGATGTGAAACCCACTGCTGCATGAACCAACCGCTAAATTTACAATTCAAAACAGAGCTGGCCTTTTTCTATGGAATGGATGCAACGCAGTTGAGCACCGCTCACTGACCAGAGGCATGCATTTCGATCGCTCACTGACTACTGACAATGCTGCAACAGCTGCAACACTGTACAACATGACAAAACTCATCAACATCATAGCCAGTGATGGAAGGGTTCATATTGCATAATACTCTTATCAAGTCTCCATTATCCTTACTTTGGAAATATTTCTATTGTAATTATTAGTTGAATTTAACCTTAACTTTGTGCATTATTTTGAAATTTTACTATTATTATTACTGTTTTGCAACTCTCACCAGCGGGCAAAGATTTCCTTTTTGCTGGTGATGCCTAGATTTAATATTCTATTTTTATTTTATTCAAGTATATTTATGAGTAATTATGTTTATTTAATTATATTTTCAATGATATGTCATATTATGAAGAGTTTGTAATATGTTTTGAATATTCTAATTGGCAATAGGCCTAAATGAAATTGAAATTGAAATTTAATTATCTTCACAACTTCTTACACAATCCAATCATGCTGTATACAATTCTCCTCTTTATATCATCACAAAGTCATTGAGTGAACTTTGATATTCCACAACAAATAGCATGATAACTCATACATTTCATTCAAGACACATGCAATTTTTGCGTTTTTTCATTGTTAGTATCTAGTGATTTGCTCACTTGAAATTTCACCCTAACTTGCTCAACAACATTGTATTATCTAGTATTACTACTATTGAATTATCATACTAATTGGGACTGAAATTGATACCAATATGGATCATATCCATACCCACCTAATGTAAAAGTATGTCATGTTTGCCTTGCATTTCTGTACAATATGGCCAATAAGGGGTAAAGAGAGTGGATGTTTTTTCAAGTGAACGTCCATGCTTTGAATAAGACCTGTTCATCATGTCGCCAATATGCTGAGTTTTAAGTAATCACTTTCCACAAGACTGCATATTTCACATATCACTACGAAATTGTTAATTGCACAATCGTATTATTGGATCCATAGAAACTCAAACTCAATATAATGTTTCTCTCTACCAATTTCGAGTGATACCAATAATAATTATTATTGTTCTTTACTTTCATAGAAGGTTCAATCTCTTATTCATAAGACTAGTATATATAATTTTTCCAATATATTATAAGCATTGGTTGATGACTGAGATAAGCCGAACACAACTCATTAATTTTATTAATTGAGACCTACTTTTCACTCCTAGAAACCATTTTCGACACTCACTCATGAAAATAACACAAGTTCTAACTCAACCATCTTAGAGGAAATTCTTCTATTTTTCTCATCATACATTATGTATTCTCACGATTCAGCCATATTTTCATATTCATATCCTATGCATTACTTCCATTACTCATGATAGGCCTACTATTACGTCTCTCACCCGTTCATTGTGCTACTTTTGACGCCGGACATTGTCATAGTTGGTTTCAAATTCCATTAAAACTTTGTAAATAGCTTTAAACAAAGTTTAGTGGCTGATCGGAAACATCAGGTGCGAGAAAGTCATTATAAATTCAACATCGAGCTTGCAGCTATATCGATTCAGAATTGTCATTTGAAACTACCAAGCAGAAAGCCATTGTTAATCTATTCCGAAACATAGATCATTACGGTAGCGGATAGTACAGATCGTTTCCAGGTACTTTATTTCGATACTATTAACATGGTGCATCTGTTGAGATTACGTTCACCCTCAATCTAGCTACTCTGTCTCTAATACAAAGTATGAGACATGATGAGCACACCTACTCAAAGTTTAGTTTGTAAACGTCTATTCCACCATTCAACGTTCAGGATTCATGGACAGAATAGTGTGATACAATGTGGAAGCAATAATGCCAGTTTCCTAATCCGTTTGAAAATCTAACCCGTAACAATCATTCTCCATTATTGTGAGCGAATGAAGGTTAAACCTGTACATCTATAACTACCTGAGTACTTGGTTTAGTGAGGGGAACCTTCATTTGTAAACCCGAACCAATCAAATTCACGACCACTCTACAAGGAAAAATGGAAATATTGTTTTGCTCAGAGTGAGATTGGAAAGGTCGAGCGAAATCTCTCATCTATCTGGTATTAGGTTTCATCACATGCTACCAAATGAGATAAGTGGGCTGCCTGTGATGGGTTCTAAGAAGCGGGTAAAATCATGGCTTATCTCCAAGCCGTTTAGTTCCTTTTTGAAAATCTGATCTTAGCTTTAAAAGATTTCTCACTCATATTACCAGTACCTTAATAACTGGATGTGATAATAGTTTCATTTTATTCGGGAAATTTAGTGTTAATTAACTAAACTAGTCAATATTTGAATATGTTAATTCTTGTGCCTTATGCATTTTAGAAATTTTATTGTTAGGCTACATGCATTTTTTGTTTTTTGAAAAATAAAACCGAATACTTTTGATGCCAGAGCCTGCTGTTGAATTGCATGTTTCTATACCACTAGAATAGAATAGAATAGAGAATGTCTTCATTTGATCAATAAAAAACAGTAAAATCATACACTACAATCATGTCTTAAAGCGAAAGAAAATGATTGCAATATGAGAGATGTAACACAAGACTAATGTTTTGACATATCCCGACTTTTGTCTGCCAGGAGTCGGTATCATTTATTATCTTTCAATTTATACATTTCATTTATATCTTCTACAAATCGAATTAATAAAAAAAAGAATAAATCTATTAACCCTGTCAGAAAAAAAATCATATCTCAGTTTAAACCAAAAAATAAATAATAGTAAGTCTATATCACTACCTTATATTGTTACCCTTCTATTTTCATTGTTATTCATGATTGTGTTTGAAATCTCATTGTACTGACATAGCCCAGTGTATTTTCTGGCTGAAATCATTTTCGGTGAGATTCATTTGAAGATTAGTTTATTCTTAATCCATTATTGACCAATCTCTGTTCAACATGTTCAATTGAATTTGTTTCCCAGATCATAATCATCTATTCTAGCTAGCAGAATAATTCTAGTATTCGTTGGTATTTTTTTCAGAAATACTGAAGTTCTTTAGAAATACTGAATAAAAACGAGTGAATGGAATGCATGGAAAGCCCTAATTATTAAAAGGTCATGAATGAATAATATCATTGGTCAGAAGAATTAGCAACTGGATAAGGTAGGAATTCATAGTTATGAAATGATTTGAAATTAGACAACCATCATAAAGCTATAAAGCATATATAAGCTTAATTCAGCTTATTATCTTGATTGGTACAAAACGTTTGTCAAGTATTGTCATTTTTGAAAGCATTGTTTTGAAAAATTGGAATTATTCTTGAAAAAAATTACCAGTTCATCAACTAAAATATTCATGATCCTTTATCCCATGCCGGAGATCCATTGTCAAATATTGACACCAGACTTCAATTCTTCGTGGATATTTTATCAGTACAGACATGATTTCCCCTGAGGTACTCTGTCTTTCAAGACTGAGACGAAATCTCTCCAGCGATACTACTGCGCTGTCTGCGACTAATAAAAGACAACAGGATGAAGGCGGAAGAATGAAATGAGCTCAATATTGGGCGCAAAAGTGTCACATGTCGAGCAGAAATTTCCAACAGACAAGATGTGTAATCGACCCGGAAGTAAGATGGATAGGAAGAATTATTGGGCTTGACGACAAGACGGCCAAGATTGATGGACCTGGATCGTAGATTTCAGCGGGGATGCAAAACAAAAGATCCTTAGTCAGCAATCCTCCCACCCCATTCGCTCTTTGTCCTATAGATTATCTCACTCCCTCTCTTTGACAACATTCCTGTATCCACAATCACTCTCTCTCACTCTCTCTCTCTCTCACACACCCTCTTTCTCACCCTCTCTCTGTCGCTCTGGCTGCACCAATAATTATCTCCGTAACATTCCAAACTTAGCATCCATCAAAATTCCTCAATTTATCTAAAGCGTACCTAATTTTGGCAACGGGAGTTGATAACCTGCAATGAATTCATTGAGCACTAATGGAATTTGCTCAGGTGCAGTCGAGCTTTAAGGATTAATTCGTTTTACATAGGCCTGAATTAAGTATTAAGTGATGCTTATGAGTTGAATAATAATTGATTTTCAGTGAATGTTTCCGTATTAGAGGTGTGAATATATCATGCCAGCAGTACCAATATTAATCAGATTGATTGTTGTCCATGTAGCTTCGAGTTTTGTAGGACTTCCTCTTTCGTAGCATGAGGTCACTCTCTCAAGAAGCCCACATTTAATTTATTATTTGATTTGCGGCTTGAAATCTGGAATCAATCAATCAATCAATAATAATAATAATAATAATAATAATAATATAATAATAATAATAATAATAATAATAATAATAATAATAATAATAATAATAATAATATAATAATAATAATAATCCTTCCTTTTTCCTTCGTCCTGGTACCCCCAGAAGAAGGGAGTTTATTATAGAGAATATAACAAACAAAAATGAAAAATACACTCATAAAAAGAAATCTTACGTTGGAATGTTGTAGATGTAGCAGATGAAAATGTTGTATAATAATTAGTGTTATTCGAATCCAAGTACAACAGCTATTTGAATTATGTGGCGTTTGAAATACATAGAATTCACCTGTGGCAGTGAAACAAATGTTTTCTTGAGCCTACAAATTAATTTGCATCGATTCCTGATATATGTTATTCCAGGGTAGAAAAGCGATTCAGATCACATACGTGAGTGGAAATCAAGATTTACGGCTGATTGGGCAGAGAATGTTTGATACAGATGCATCTCTCTGGATGATACAAGGTTTTGATGATTGCAGTTGGTTGAGGCTGATTCGTTCATGCATCCCTTGTTTATTCATTTCAAGTGTGGCCTTAGGCTATTGTTTTCCGAATAATTTTTCCAAGTAGATTCTATTCAGAGTTTGAATATGACTTCTTTATGACTTTGGATATGTCGACTCTTCTTAAAGGAGGAGTACTTATAGAAAAGTTAACGAAATCAATATTCACCATTCCAAAAAATAGTGTTACGTTTCTTTGGTTGGCAGTAAAAATTTGGAATAAATTTTGAATCACGTGACAAAATAAAGACTACTTGACTTACTATCTGGTGTGGAAAGGAGACTCATAAAAGAACAACATATTTGTAGAGAGAGCGATATGACTTTAATGGACCTGATTTTGTGAACATTACAAAATATATTTCAACTGACTAGAAATATTTTTAATAGAGGTAATAAGGCCTTAAGGAATCAGGTAAGCCAAGATTAATACAGAGATCTTCAAAATAATAAATTATTTCAGCAAACCAGAAATTCAACAAAATCTAAGGTTGAGAAGTCACTCAAACGGGAACTATTAGGTCTCTAGTAAAATTCGAACTAAAACAAAACAAGTTTACGAGACCAACCTGTTCTTCACATTACAGAAAATTACCCTATCAGATCTAATTTATAGTCCTAGGCGCCTTTCATTATTTTTACCCCAAAGACTTAGATTGTGTCAGGGGTGATTGAACATTTTTACTTTCCTTGCCCTATTACCATAGGTAAGGGAAGTATTGCTTTCCGAAAAAAATTAACCCTTAAGTACTGGCGCGGTTTTTTGAGACACTACTACTGGTAGGTCTGGTAGAGCCCCATCAAATTTTCTCTCTAATTAATTGAAATTTTTTTTTCATCAAACTAGGCTGGTTATCTCAATCTCTAGACTGTTTGGAATGGTTTTACCATGAATAAAGAAGATATATACCAGAACTATCAATAGTTTTCGTATTTATTCAAAACTGTGTAAAATTTTCAAAAAAAATGTAGTGATTTTTGGTAAAAATAATGAAAAATCAGAAATGACCGAAAAAGTTTATTCAACTAATGATTCTTACTTGGGAACAATGGAACTTACTAAAAAAAATACTATTCCTTGAATTTTGATGGTAGTCTGCTTAATTTTTTCATCTAAAGTCACTAGAATTTCGTCTATGTAGAATTTTGAAATAATAGCGTGAAAAAATGTCATCTCTATAATAATCTTCAGCATATTCTTATAATATCAATAGCATTCTTATAATCGTCTACACTCTCATCTTGAATGCCTATTTCCTATTTTGTGATGGCTATCTTTATATCAGGTATTCTTTTGTAGGGATAATGGTGATATATATCATGGTTGAATCTAAAAAGAGTTTTATAGTTCTCAACTATTGGTTGTGATCGTATCTGGTATAGTTTCCTCATACAAATTAGTTGAGTCATTTTACTATGAGCAAAAGGTGATAAGCTGCTCTAGACTAGTCTCACATTTTTTGAAGCATTTGCTTCGAAAGTTGAGCAAATGCTCTAGTTTATTCATACAATTTTGAACAGAAGCTTTCACTTTTGAGCAAATGCTCAAACTATTTTTTTGATGAGCATGAGCAAAAGGTTTTGCTCACGTTCATCCATAAAAAATGAAGCAAATGCTCCATTTTAGAAGTATAAGCAAATGCTCAACTTTATTCATATGGTCCATTAATGTCAATCATACATTCAACAGATCAATACATTTTTACAGTTCATTCATTAATCATATGATTTATTTCTCTCAATCAACCATTTAGCAGATCATTGAGGTTTCAATAATTGGTGTCAACTCCCAAACACGCATCATTCTCAAAAAATAAAAGCGAAAACAAAAAGTGAAGTTCAACGGAAGGTTGAAATTGAAACAATAGCCTTAACGAACAGCTGGCGCTTGCTTGCGTGGTACGCCATTACAAAATAGATAAAAAGCGTCGAAATTTGGTGAGCAGTCTGGGCTTTATCGCGTTACTCCAGTTTAGGGCTTGTTATAAGACGCTCGGTTATCTCTGATGGAATCACAGAGGTCAACGAGCAAGCCAGCCGCTGGGCTTGTTATAAGACGCTCGGTTATCTCTGATGGAATCACAGAGGTCAACGAGCAAGCCAGCCGCTGGGCTACCGCTCAGCAGTGATGCGCATCCTTACTCCCCTCCATCTCGGCCACTGAGGGAGGCTCGTAAAAGGCTGGTAGGAGGCAGTCCAGTTCGGAAATCCAGTGCGAGCGGTCGACAGAGGAGTGAAGGAAGCAGCACGCAGCTAGCAACATAGTACAACTCATGCTTTGAGTGTACTCCGAATCCTTCGACAACCGGGAGTTGTGTCTGGGGTTAAAGGTGGTTAATCTCAGACACTGGAAGCTCCGCAGTTCAACACACACTTGGACGAGTGTTGTTCGACTTTTTCAACGAGTTTGGGCATCAACCTGCCTGTTACAACCAGCAGCGACACGTAAGGTTTTGGTCAAAACCTGACTACACCTTGGTACATCATCGCTGGAACCTCGAAACGCGAGATGACCTCGAGAAAGGCTAGGAAAAGCCTTTGCGAGAACTCCGAGATCGATCCAGGCCCCAGGAGGACACCCGGTGCCCGAGGACTTGGACTTAGAGCTCAGGAGAGAAGTCCGGTGCGCGGGCTCCCGCAGCTTGCTGATACCATCCAGAATCGCAAGAGGACTTCAAGAAAGGCTAGGGGAAGCCTTTGCGAGAACTCCGAGTCCGATCCGGACCCCAAGAAGACACCCAGTGCCCGAGGATTAGGACTTAAAGAAGTCCGACGCGCGGGCTTCTGCAGCTTGTCGATTCAATCCAGAATCGCAAGAGGACCTCGAGAAAGGCTAGGGGAAGCCTATGCGAGAACTCCGAGTCCGATCCGGACCCCGAGAAGACACTCAGTGCCCGAGGTTTAGGACTTAGAAAAGTCTGGTGCGTGGGCTCTTGCAGCTTGCCGATACCACCCGGAATCACAAGAGGACCTCAAGAATGGCTAGGGAAAGCCTTTGTGAGAGCTCCGAGACCGATCCGGACCCCATGAAGACACCCGGTGCCCGAGGATTAGGACTTAGAGAAGTCTGACGCGCGGGCTCCCACAGCTTGTCGATTCAATCTGGAATCGCAGGAGGACCTCGAGAGAGGCTAGGGAAAGCCTTTGCGAGAACCCCGAGTTCAATCCGGAGCCCCGGAAAACACCCGGTTCCCGAGAATAGTGACCCAGTGACCGACTCTAGTTAATAGATCTAAGACACACAAGAGGAATTGTGACAATCGGGGACGTTATTCCCGTCACAGAGACCTCCCTCACAGCGGACACCGCAGCGATCCTACTTCTTTCACTCCACACCCAACCCTGTTTGGCAGTGCGAAAGTACGGCCCCTCTTACCTAAAAGAGGGAAACATTTCTCCAAAGTACTCAAGGCTCTGTTTCAAACCCCGACTCGAAAGAGGGCGGTTGGCGGACATCCCACCAAGACTCCTGTCCCCTGCTGAGGCCCACCCCAGACGCCGACTGAGTCTAGCCGGCCCAGAGCGACACTGGGAGTTCTAGTAGGAGAAGGTGTGGGCAAAAATCTACTCAGAAGATTGGCGCACGAACGTGGGGCTCAAAGTAGGAGGAGGAAAGCAGCAATGAGTACAGAAGAGAAGTGTAATTGTGCCGGAGAAGACAAGGAGATGCAAGAGGATAACAGCGATCCAGGAGTGTCCTGGATCTACAAACTCCACCGGAATGAAGCAGTGGAACTAGCAGCGACAGCGGGGCTACCTACAACTGGTACAATGGCGGAGCTGAGGAAGGTTCTTGTGGACCATCACAGGAAGACGGCAGGCGAAACCAGCAGTCCAATCCAGGCTAGCAATGGAGCTGGTACAAGCTATCACGAGACGGAAGGAGCAACGTCTTTGTGGCCTCCTGTAGAGGAGGATTATCAGGAGTCTTCTAGACTCGGAGAACTGCCCGAGGAGGCGTCACCAGCTTCAGATAGTGAGTAATGCCATTCATAGGGTGTATCGATTGTGGAGCAAAGACACTTTCGATTTGCTCCTGGACTTGGTGCCCACAGACGGCACCTGTTCCAAGTTGCGGAGAGCGTTAACAGAGCAGCAGCAGCGATGTCTTACAAATGCTACCGCTGCCTCCAGGTGAAGAGGCTGTGATACAACCAGCGCTGTCGAGATCAATGCCGGCACATGCAGATACTGGTTCACTGTATCATGCAAGACCTGCATTAGTGAGACCAGAGGCGTCATCGGCTCACCAGTACAGGCCCCGACACGCACTGCGCTCACCGATCCGAGCTGCAGCCCCTCACACTCCATTTATGGACCCAGGGACGGTGTGTGATAAAGTTCGGGGATTGAGGTTGTCATATGATGGCAACGGAGACGCTCCTAGTTTCCTAGAGCACCTCGAGGAGTTACAACAAGCCTATGGGCTGACAGGGGAGCAGTTGTTCCCGGTGCTACCAGAAATGCTAGCAGGAAGGTGTTCCCTATGGATGCGGAACCGGAGAGGGTTCCAGCATCATTGGAACGATTTTGTAAGAGACTTACGGTCTTGTTATTATCCAGCAACCTACGAGGAAGACCTGGATACTCAAATCCTGGGTCGACGGCAGTGTGAAGGCATCAACGACTATGTAGAGGAACTTCAAATCCTCATGAGGCGGAGAGGAGATTTCTCAGTCAGCCAACAGCTGCAGAGGCTCTACAAGAATCTTCTACCCCGGTACAAGCTGTACATCAGGGAAGCCGAAGTCTATTCGGTGGAAGATCTGCTCAAGCTGGCCAGGCAGTATGAGAGGATAAAGTCAGAGGAGAAAAGCGCTCAGCAGAGTGTGCCGAGCACTAATTTTAATTCAGGCCTTTTCCCAAGTTATAATAGTACATTCAATATGCAATAGACTGGAGCCATTATTGTAAGTGAGTTAGCGAAATAAATTATTTTCTCTCTCTATTATGAACAACCATGACTTCGAGTTTCCCATGATAGATATTTAAAAACTGTGGCTCCGAGTCATCGAGGAATGTAGATTATGGAATTATCTCTAAAACTAAGCCTTCCTGTCGGGACATAGAGTGTGATAAGTTGAAAACATCAAGTATTGAAATTATAACAAACTACCGATTTTGCAGTTACTATTTGGTCCAAAGGCTCTAGAAGCCACGCGACGATTGGTCAATTGATTCCCTTCGCCCAATAGGAGACCTGTTCTAAGTACAGTAGTGGGGGGATTCCCCAGCCGCGAGACCAGATTACGTTTCGGAGGACACTTTGCTAGGAGCACTACGAGAGCAAAGATGTAGTCATTATGTTTCGCCCTTTTTGGGCAGGTTTACAAGTTTCTTTCATTAGTTAATGTAGGAGCTAGTTTTATTTTTATTAAAGTTTAATTCTCTAGTAGTGCCATGTCCTGAAAGGTTTAATTGTGTTCTTCATCATGTATGAATAATTGTTTCTTCAAATAACCGCTAAGGTACGTAAAATAAGGTTAAAATATAATTTAGGGAATTTAATTGATTGAAACTTCCATAAGAGTATTGTATTAACAAAGCCTGTTATTGTTCAAGTTGATAATATTGATTGAGAATAGTCTTTTTGAGTTTATTAGTGATGGAAGATAATTATAATTTTTTTTCTGAAGAAGTACATACAGTAAGTAGAGGAGAAAGTTTTCACTATGTTACATTGAGTTATTGTTTCTGAAGATATATTATTGTAGAGTCAGGAAGATAGCATTTAAATTGGAATGAAATTTTAAGATTATGTTCATATTGAGTTTAAGACTCAAGTTTATATTTTCTGACTGTGTTTTCTCATGGCATTAAGGCTTTTAACTGAACGCTAATTTATTAAATTATAACAGAACTTTTGAATTATTTGTGAAGAAAGATCCATTAATTCTGATACAAAGAATCAGTAGTTAAAGATAAAAATCTATATAAAATGAGGATTCAAATAGAATGAGAGAATTAAATTAATTGTAATCAATAGATAACTCCTGTTTTAGCTTTTGATGAATTGTAGGAAGAGTTAGAAATTAATGCTGTAATACATTTATTTACAGCGGTTCATGTGTGTCCCCAAACCAACTTCATGTACCACCACTTTGGTTCCGCATTTCTATGTAACACCGGTTCAAGACACCCGTTCAGACGACAGGTCTAGGGACGTAAGAGGACGTCGCCGTCAAGCCAAATTCAACCGGTAAAAGTTCACTGCCAAAAACAAGGTACTGTAACCCCGACGATAAAGCAACGTACAGACCAACGAAAGTGCAGTGTAGTGAAACAAAGGTTCATTCGAGAATGTCAATCAAAAGTGGGGATTCAAAATTATTATGAAATGGGTTATATGGGTTACTATCGACGAAATTTGGGTTCAACAGGCTTTTCTTTCTTGAGTTATTTCATGTTGGGATTAATTTGTTATTTTATGACTGATATTGTTTGGTTTTGTGACATATTGCTGTCTAAACAAAGGATAGTAATGCGCCCCCAAATCAGATGAAGAATGTCAACAAAGTAACATGAAATTGTTGTTTCTGTTGTTCGCTTTTAGTTGCCAATGTTTATTGAAGCTGTTTGTATTTTTCAATTATTTCAAATTGTAGTGTTATTCTATAGTAGAAACCTATTAAATCAGGCATGGCAAGATTAATTGAAGTTTTCTTGACTCTAGCCCGTTCACCTGCATGAATTAGGTATAGACTCAGGTGTTTTTAGATGTGTCGGCCTATTTCTAAATTCTAAATCTTATTAAAAATTATCTTCTTTATCATCTTTTAAAAGGTCAGGCACAAGAGGCAGAGGGCTGCGAAACAGGAGGAGGTTCGTAAACCTGTGAAATCGCGCCCCGAGCCGGAGCCTACAACAACCCAATGACGAGTGGAGTCGACTCCAGTGGGGACCTGTCTGCTGGCAGTACAAGAAGGCGGGTCACTGGGGGTCAGAATGCCCTGAGATTTCTCTCTGCGCGGCCTGTAGGAAACCTAGTCCCAGTTGCACCTGTGAGAAGGACCAGAAGAGGACGACAGACAAAGCCGCCATGGTGAGAACTAGGAACCAGCTTCAACTGGAACTGGAGTCACAGTTCGACAACAGGCTGTATACCACAGTCGAGGTAGCTGGCCAACAATATCGAGCCTTACTCGATACAGGAACTGAATCCAACTACTTAAGCTTGGCAACGTTTGCGAGCTTAGAAGCAGCTGGATGTGCAAGGAGAACTCCGACAGAGAGAGGTGCGATCTTGGCAAATGGAACTGCGGCGCGGCTGTATGGGAAGGTGGAAATCAACCTGATAGTCGGCCAAGAAGTGCTACCCACAGTGATGACAATCATGGAGGGATTGTCTCCCGAATTTTTATTCGGTATGCAGTTCCTGCAGAAGCACAGGGTGAAAATCGACACCCGCACCTGCACTGTGGAGTGGGAGCCCCAACCCAGGGAGAAGAGTGCTCCAACCACCCAGAAAACTGCGAAGGCCAGAGGAAGGGAGATGAAGTCTGGTGCAGCCGCGATAGACATGCAAGGAAAGTGTCCGCAACCCCAGGAGACACGCGTCTTCATGCTGGTACACTTGCCGATAGGAGTAAAAACTGAGGACCCACTTCAAGAATGTTTATTCCAACATCTTGATAGGCATGTGCTTCTTAGACAATGGTCACACTGCACTTGATCTGAGAAACCCCAGTGGACGCGAGGCCACCACTATTCAGTCCTTGAAGGCAGATTGGCAGCAGAAAGAGCTGCATGGGCGCTACTATAGTCTCCTCTAATCGGACCAAATAGATAAGGAGCTGTCAACTAGTTGGCTCACAGTTGGGAACTTGTTCCCAGAGACAGAGGGCTTTGTGTTTGCCATACAGAACCAGGTGATAGCCTCTAATGCCTATAGAAGACACATCATGGGTGATCTGAGCATAAGTGACAGGTGCAGGTTGTGTGCTGCTACTGTGGAAAGTATTCAGCATATCACATCAGGGTGCTCAATATTGGCCCCCAGAGAGTACTTAAGGCGGCACAATAATGTTGCAAGAATAGTATATTTAGAATTGCAACTGAAGAATGTTGTGATAAATGAAACTTCACTATACTATTCATAAACACCACCTGCATTTGCTGAGAAAAAACATGTCAAGATCTATTGGGATCTCAGATGATCACTGATAGACAGGTCCTACATAAAAATACACTCATAAAAAGAAATCTTACGTTGGAATGTTGTAGGTGTAGCAGATGAAAATGTTGTATAATAATTAGTGTTATTCGAATCCAAGTACAACAGCTATTTGAATTATGTGGCGTTTGAAATACATAGAATTCACCTGTGGCAGTGAAACAAATGTTTTCTTGAGCCTACAAATTAATTTGCATCGATTCCTGATATATGTTATTCCAGGGTAGAAAAGCGATTCAGATCACATACGTGAGTGGAAATCAAGATTTACGGCTGATTGGGCAGAGAATGTTTGATACAGATGCATCTCTCTGGATGATACAAGGTTTTGATGATTGCAGTTGGTTGAGGCTGATTCGTTCATGCATCCCTTGTTTATTCATTTCAAGTGTGGCCTTAGGCTATTGTTTTCCGAATAATTTTTCCAAGTAGATTCTATTCAGAGTTTGAATATGACTTCTTTATGACTTTGGATATGTCGACTCTTCTTAAAGGAGGAGTACTTATAGAAAAGTTAACGAAATCAATATTCACCATTCCAAAAAATAGTGTTACGTTTCTTTGGTTGGCAGTAAAAATTTGGAATAAATTTTGAATCACGTGACAAAATAAAGACTACTTGACTTACTATCTGGTGTGGAAAGGAGACTCATAAAAGAACAACATATTTGTAGAGAGAGCGATATGACTTTAATGGACCTGATTTTGTGAACATTACAAAATATATTTCAACTGACTAGAAATATTTTTAATAGAGGTAATAAGGCCTTAAGGAATCAGGTAAGCCAAGATTAATACAGAGATCTTCAAAATAATAAATTATTTCAGCAAACCAGAAATTCAACAAAATCTAAGGTTGAGAAGTCACTCAAACGGGAACTATTAGGTCTCTAGTAAAATTCGAACTAAAACAAAACAAGTTTACGAGACCAACCTGTTCTTCACATTACAGAAAATTACCCTATCAGATCTAATTTATAGTCCTAGGCACCTTTCATTATTTTTACCCCAAAGACTTAGATTGTGTCAGGGGTGATTGAACATTTTTACTTTCCTTGCCCTATTACCATAGGTAAGGGAAGTATTGCTTTCCGAAAAAAATTAACCCTTAAGTACTGGCGCGGTTTTTTGAGACACTACTACTGGTAGGTCTGGTAGAGCCCCATCAAATTTTCTCTCTAATTAATTGAAATTTTTTTTTCATCAAACTAGGCTGGTTATCTCAATCTCTAGACTGTTTGGAATGGTTTTACCATGAATAAAAAGGATATATACCAGAACTATCAATAATTTTGGTATTTATTCACTAGATTTTCGTCTATGTAGAATTTTGAAATAATAGCGTGAAAAAATGTCATCTCTATAATAATCTTCAGCATATTCTTATAATATCAATAGCATTCTTATAATCGTCTACACTCTCATCTTGAATGCCTATTTCCTATTTTGTGATGGCTATCTTTATATCAGGTATTCTTTTGTAGGGATAATGGTGATATATATCATGGTTGAATCTAAAAAGAGTTTTATAGTTCTCAACTATTGGTTGTGATCGTATCTGGTATAGTTTCCTCATACAAATTAGTTGAGTCATTTTACTATGAGCAAAAGGTGATAAGCTGCTCTAGACTAGTCTCACATTTTTTGAAGCATTTGCTTCGAAAGTTGAGCAAATGCTCTAGTTTATTCATACAATTTTGAACAGAAGCTTTCACTTTTGAGCAAATGCTCAAACTATTTTTTTGATGAGCATGAGCAAAAGGTTTTGCTCACGTTCATCCATAAAAAATGAAGCAAATGCTCCATTTTAGAAGTATAAGCAAATGCTCAACTTTATTCATATGGTCCATTAATGTCAATCATACATTCAACAGATCAATACATTTTTACAGTTCATTCATTAATCATATGATTTATTTCTCTCAATCAACCATTTAGCAGATCATTGAGGTTTCAATAATTGGTGTCAACTCCCAAACACGCATCATTCTCAAAAAATAAAAGCGAAAACAAAAAGTGAAGTTCAACGGAAGGTTGAAATTGAAACAATAGCCTTAACGAACAGCTGGCGCTTGCTTGCGTGGTACGCCATTACAAAATAGATAAAAAGCGTCGAAATTTGGTGAGCAGTCTGGGCTTTATCGCGTTACTCCAGTCACACGCCGGCAATATACCTGGCACGTGATAAAAGAATAAGCCAGAGCCAAGGATGTCGGAGATAAAGCTCTGCACAAGAAGAAACCGGCTCAGAAATAAATGTGTCTTAGGATGAACAAACAAAAAAGATTTCACAGAGTTTTAAGACAACATGACACCGGCTGCGCCTATCATGGAACAGATTTGTTTTACTTATCAGCTCTACTGAGCTCGACTTGAGAATAAACCTGCAGAAATATGCTTGGCACTAACTCTAGCCAGATAGCTGCACATATCCACGCAACATCTGTCTGTTCCCAGCATAGCATGCCAAACAGCCGAATAAGTTTCCTTCCTTAAGAGATGCTTTTTGCCAGATTTTTCATACGCGCCGTAAACGAGTTTATAGCATGCTGCTACGATTATTTATCACGGATTATCATCAGCAGCAAATACAAGTTTCGGATTTGATAGTTGAGTGGAATTGGAAAAAGAAATTCATGGGAATAGAAATAATTATCCAACTGATGAATTTGTTGTGCAGAGTATGGTTGATGAATTAAACTATTTTTTATCTTCCCTTCTTTCTTATTGTCATCATCCATTACAGACTACGATATGGATCCCCTGATTCGTCAAGGTTACATCAAAATAAAAATGGTTCGTCAAGGTTACATCAAAATAAAAATGGATGAAGCTTTTTCACATACGCTTCCATGAACTATTTATTTATTCAATAATGAAACTATTCTTTCAGTTTAGGTGACTGAACAATTCTCCAAAAACTCTATTACCATTGATTGGATTCGGAAATCTTACGATTTTCCACACATTGAATGAGGGAAATAACTTTTGGATGTTACAATATAATCATTAAGAAGTCAACCTCGTACGATGTAAAATAAAATAGGAGATATTGATTCCAATAGGAAAGTTATAAGACGCTGAGAAGTAGAGATACTTACATTCTTTCCAAGATGTAAATAACAGATCATACAGGAAAACACAAAATATATTTTTTCGGAGTCAGTCCACTGCCACATTGAACATTATATTACAGGCCTCCAGCTACAAATAATAGTAGCTTCTAGAACAAGCATTGGCGCACAGAGTATCGTGTCTAACTGAATTACTTAGGTCTTTCGTCCCTCCATTATTTCTTGCTCGCAGGGAACTCAGCTGATCTCAGGACACTTAATCGAATTTATGTTTGGTACTCGACATCTGTGCTAGCTGACTTGACTTGCCGGCATAGAACACAGTCTCCGACATTACATTCACTGTTATTTTATCAGATTAAGCCTCTTCTTTTCTCCTGCTATCGTTCCAACTTTCACGATTGAGGCTGTTCCTCAGCTTTACTGCTGAATTCGAATGCGGCCGTTAATTTTATGATGATTGATAAGGAATGAGCGATTCAAACAGGCTTCGATGAAATGAGTTTTCAAATAATGAAAGAGTAGAATAATGGAATTGATGTTCTGTTAAGAGATTCGATTCCCAACTGATAAGGAATGAACAGTAAATAGGCCATCATGAAATTGAGTATACATTGATGTGACTGTTACTTCTTTAATTATTTCAAACGTAATTTTTCATTACATTCTTCTCATTCTACCTCCAATCATGATTTTGTTGATTGAGTGATTGTCATATTTTCTCCTCACAGTTACCTTGAGAAGTGACCATTCCTGCATTGATCACAGAACGCAAAGAATCACTTTTCTACACTCCAGATTTGCATCATTACAACACAAAATAGTTAGGAGGCTATATAGAGGATCTGTGCTAGAAAACTGAAATTAAGTTGGCAACACGCCAACTCTGATTAGAGAGAATTGACTTCAATGTCTACATAATAAGACAAATCCATCAAGCAATCCATCATCAGCAGTTCTCAGTGGCTCAGTTGATCGCGTGCTCGATTCTAAACAAAAGGTTAATGTGGGTGGGGGTTCGATTCCATTCATATGAATACTAAATATCCAAAACTTATGAATGGATACTGAAAATTGAGAAAATGGAATTTGTTGAATTATTAATCAATTCATTCATTCATAGAAATAATAAATAATTTACTTCATATTCAATATATGATTGAATATATTATAGATTATAATATTTCTAATATGAGTATTTATTAATAATTGATCAATAGATAATTAAACTGATTTAATTTTTCAGATTACCATCTATTAATCAATTTTAATTACCGTGGCAAAACACAATTACTGCAATACGTCTCTGAGACCTAGATTCAAGAATAATTCAACATGCTCATTCAACTGAATGAAAACTAAGCATCCACTCAACAGAGACGATGCAGACATGACGATAGCTGAAAGGATGGAGAATCACACTATTGACGGTTAAGAAGTTATGTTGATTAAAACTTCTCTCGCGGTCTGAGGTTAACTTCAGGAAAATATCTATTCTAATTACATTATACTAGTTTTGAAAAAAGGCATTTATTATCCCTTGAGACCTTGTACAGACATGATGAGTTCAAGGAAATAACATATACATATAGACATTCCATAAAGACATTGAATAACCTGGAATGCAATATTCAAACTGGGAAATTATGATTCTCCTTCAAATTAGACTGGTTGGAAGTCATGTAAAACAAGAAAAGGCTCATGAGTCCTGAAACTAAGAGAGTAGACAATATAACAAAACAAGACTACTAAATTTGGACTACAAAATTTGAAGTGGGAAATCATGAATTTCGCCCCTGGACGTTAACCGATGGGAAATGGAATTAAACATATTCCACGACAGTGGTGAAGTATAGTTTCCAAAGTCAGAAAATTGAAGTCTTGTAAGATTTTTTTCACTGAATCTTTCTCTACATAATGGATTATTTATAATAAATAAATAAATAAATAAATAAATAAATAATAAATAAATAAATAAATAAATAAATAAATAAATAAATAAATAAATAAATAATAAATAAATAAATAAATAAATAAATAAATAAATAATAAATAAATAAATAAATAAATAAATAAATAAATAAATAAATAAATAAATAAATAAATAAATAAATAAAATAAATGAATAAATAAATAAATAAATAAATAAATAAATAAATAAATAAATAAATAAATAATAAATAATAAATAAATAATAAATAAATAAATAAATAAATAAATAAATAAATAAATAAATAAATAAATAAATAATAAATAAATAAATAAAATAAATGAATAAATAAATAAATAAATAAAATGTTTATTTCCCAAACAAACTAAAACTACAACATCAATTACACAAAATATTAGATAAATTACAATATTACATACAATAGTTAGTTACAAAAAAAAAATGTATAATGTGTCCTCTACTTGTTTAGTTTTCTGTGTGGAAATTGACCTACTCCACTATGGCGTACCATGTTCTAGAGTAGGTTTTGTTAGTTTTTTTTGTGCGTATTATTAATTAGTTAGTGTTTGGTAAGTCATTGGGCGGTTAGTTGTTATTTGAAATAATGTTTTCTATGTTCTGTCTTCCTTTGCTCATCAACCAATTGTGTACTATTGTTTTGAACTTTCTAGGATGATTAATCTGTTTAAAGTTTGCAGGAAGTAGATTATATAATTTTGGTGCTAAATGATTGATTTGTCTCTGGTATAAATAATAGATAAGTCATGAGCATTTCCATTTTTATTTATTCAATCATTCGGAATTTCACAGCTTACAGAAAAGTAACACAGGCTAAATCGCCCAAAACGGTTCCAATTCTAATTCATACAACAGTCCAAATGTAGCTAGATTATGTGTCTCTTCAAAATTCTTCAATTAAACACTAATTCACAATTCAAAACACACAAAAATCATTTTTAAATTGAAAAATACTTGAATTAAATTTATAATTACAAATAGTTTGAAAATTCCAAACTTTAAAAAAACTATGAAATTTTGAGACCGAAAAGACAAGCATTGATTGATTGATTGATTAAGTTCTTTATTTATTTAGATTAAAATATATACACTTATATAAAAAGTTCACAATACAACAAAATTATAGATGAATTTACATAATAAAGACTAAGAAAATTGAACTGTATATGATATGAAAAAAGCAATTTGGAATAACTATAGATTATATTGTTATCCATCTACATAAATTAGCGGAGCTTTGGACATATCAATGTCCATTCTTCGGAAAGAATATTCAAAATATCCTTTCCACTAACTCTCTACCAAAACGTTAATTTCATTAATTTAACTAAGGATTTGTTTATGAATGAAAATATTGTAAAAGTTCCAATTAATATGAAGTAAATAAGATGAAATCATTGATTATTAAAATGGAGTAGGCTGAAAGTAGATCAGGGTAATCAACTTTCAGTAATATACAGCAGTATGCAGTGGATGATAACATGAGTTTATATAATATATGTTCAATTCATTCTACATCAGGTTTAAAGGTTTGTATTGGTAGGATGGGGTAGGGATGGTTGTCATGTGATCGTTCTAGGGCTGGACAGTTCCAGTCATTTGGAACAAAAGATGATTTTTTAAAGTCAGGATGAAGCTCGCTCGGCTCTCGATGGACCTGATAGAAACAGGAAGTGCATTCCATACACGACAGGCACTGACTTAAAAGGATTCTGTGAAAATAGTGATTCGATGGTTGGGTATCCTTGAAGTACTTTCTCCGGTTCCAGTATGTGAAGCATCTATCCTCCTACCTCCAGAAAAAAATTTGAAAACATCTTTAAAATAGTTTGGATTTCCGAACAAGCTTTTCTCTAACAAGCTTCAATCTTGAACTGGCAATGTGGGCGGGGGTGATATGATGAAGAGAGTATACGAAACGTGGACAATAATTTTGGCAACGCTGTAGTTTATCATTCAGAGTGACTCGTATATCGTTGAGAACAGAATTACAATACATTAAATGTGGAAAGATAAGAGATTGAACCAATAACAATTTAATGTTTCTAGGAAGGTTGTCAATGAATGCATCGCTGAAAATATCTCTATACATGTTTTGTTCACTTGTTCTGACCAGTCAAGAGTATTATTCATAATAATTCCAAAATTTTTCACTGAGCTACAGTAAGGAATGTCATTACCATCTACACTAATCTTGTGAATCGATTCAAGGTCAATATTGTTTATAAGACGAGAATATTCAATTATAATGGGTTGTGTTTTGATGAGATTAAGCTTAAGGCCATTTTTCTTTGTTCATTCAAATATCGAATTGATATCTTGACTTATAATTCCAACTGTTTCATCTATTTTTGTTATGGGACAGCATAAATAAATTTGATGGTCATCTGCATAAGTATGGAAGCTGGAGAACTTGATAATGAAAGAAAGGTCATTAGCATACAAAGTGAATAGAAGAGGGCCCTAAAATTGAACCTTGTGGTACTCCATGCATAACATTTTTCCAATTTGACTTGTTGTCACCAACAGAAACACATTGTTTCCTACCTAAGAGATAGGATTTGAACCAAACTAGGGAGTTGTGACTGAAACCAAGAATGACTAACTTATTTAGAAGAACTTTATGATCAGCAGTATCGAATGCTTTAGAAAAATCGAATAGGGTGAGGATGGTGCATTTTCTTTGGTCCATAGCTGGCCTTATATCGTCAGTGACACGAAGGAGAGCTGTCTCAGTTAAATGGAATTTCCTAACGCCTGATTGAAAGTTATGAAGCTTTCTG
The DNA here is from genome assembly GCF_014356525.2 of Nilaparvata lugens. Taxonomy (NCBI): domain Eukaryota; kingdom Metazoa; phylum Arthropoda; class Insecta; order Hemiptera; family Delphacidae; genus Nilaparvata; species Nilaparvata lugens. The sequence goes on from NC_052511.1 coordinate 803,473, forward strand.
TTGTTGTCTAGAATTTTTACAACTTCAGCATGAATAAGTCTTTCTAGCACTTTGGATAATGCAGGTAGAATACTGATTGGTCTGAAATCCTCAACTTTATTGGGTGATGCAACTCAATTTAGAGGGCGAACCAGAGCAAACTTCCAGTTTTCAGGGAAATTGCCTTCTTCAAGTGACTTGTTGAAAATGTATGTAATAGTTGATAAAACAGCAAATAACACCTCCTTGATAATTCAATAGGAATTTTGTCTACAACCATAGCATTACTATGAATATGTTGAATTGCTTTAAAAGTGTCTTCTTCTGAGATTGGATGGAAATGAAATTGATCAGTAATTGGTATATCTAAGTTTGTTACCTGCTCTTCAAGATCATTGATATCATTAGCAATGACAACTTCGTCGCGTTAGTTGGAGTGTGAAACGAAATGGTCATTTATCTTGTCCAATGGTAAATCAATTCGGGGATTCGATTCCTGTTTGCCAAGCCCGAATTCTTTTATTCTCTGCCGAAGTGATTGAAAGTCTTGTCTATTGTTTGTCATGAACGAATTCAAGTACCTAATCTTTGAGCTCCGTAATTCCTGTTTGACTCTATTTCTAAGGCTCCTATACTCTATCAAACTGTTCAAGTCGAATGTCTTTTTAAATGTTCTATGTGCTTTGTCTCTACGTCCCATCATCTTGAGTATGTTTTCAGTCATCCACGGTACTCGTCGTTTTCTATTAATCCTTTTTGTCACATAGGAGATAGGAGATAGAGAGAGATGGAATCCAGTAGTGGAAGATCGTGTTCAAGGTGGAGATAGAGCGAAAAGTGATCCAGTAAAAACTGCAAAAGAGAAGAAAAAGCCAGCAGGAAAACGAAAAATTTTTGAAGAAAGTTATCACTTGAGAAACGATACATAATACGTTGAAAAAAAAGATTTGCATAAAATGGAAGAGGGATAGTATGATTTACTGTGAGAGAGAATCGAATATCAAATATGGATATTAGTAGAAAGTAATCAGATAGAAAGAGAAATAGAGATAGAATGAGGAATGAACATTTGAACATGCTGGATAGCTAGTGAAAAAATCACGGGGAAAATAATGATAATAATAGTGAAGAAGAGAAGAGAAAGAAGGAATATGCACAATAAATTGAGAAAAACTTGAGATGAAACTGAACTATAGAATAAGAAATAGAACATCGTATTGTGATCTTGAATTAATCTAGGAAAGAATAAGAAGAAGAAGAAAAGAAAAAGAAAGAGAAGAAGAAGAAGAAGAAGAATAAGAAGAAGACGACGAAGAAGAATAGAAAAGAATAATAATCATCATCGCAACAATCACAACAGTTATAATAAATGTAACAATCACAACAATATTCTAGTAATCATAATAACTATAAGATTAAGAAGAGAAATGAGAAAGAAAAATAAGAATAGAGGAAACGATTGAGAAAGTGCTAGATCATTTTAGATGAGTTTTAATAAATAGGATTGAACGGTGAAGTATGAAAAATATTATATAGTATAATCAACTATTGGGTGTTGCAATAACGATAGAAGTAGTGAATTGAGTACTGTATATACTATATATTTTAGTTATGAATGTCTGAGATAAAGTTAAATGAAACACAACCCCTATATAGGCATATGAACAGACTACCTACCCTTCTGTTCTATTAATAATATTCTTTACACATGGCGACCATTGTTCGAGCTGTGACAATAGTAGATGATATCATTATGTACACCTATATAGAAGAGATTACAACCTATAACGTATGTTAATTATACAATTTATTTGAAATTCAGCATTTCGAAAATTATTAATTATTGAACTAATTTTGGTAAGAGATGTAATTAGTAAGAATAGAGATAATCATTTTCTTAGTACCCTCTGGAGTATAGCAGTTGATCCATAGAACGTAGTTTTGAGAATTGATATCAAGATAAATTATTAATGAGTATTAAAAAATGTGAATTTCCTTAATTTGAAATAATTGCCGTATATACAACATAAATAGCAGTGAAAAGATTCATCCATAGAGCAGAGAGCCAGCTCAAAAAAAAAATGCAAAGGTACTGTGAAATTTATTAATACGATTTTCCTATTATTGTAGTGGAGGGCACCTTAGTCATCGAATGCTGAAATGAATCAGTTTACCTTTAGATTTAGGAGGTCGGTCATCCTCTCGACTGTGTGGACCCTCTTGGATCCTCCCTCGCTGATACAGATCTTGATCCTCCCGTCAGATGACCAGACATTCCTATGCCCATAGCGATCGGCCTTAGCGTTGAGGATCTTGAGACGCTCCGTAGTCAGATCCACGCGAATCGTGACGCCAGAACCCTTCAGCTTCCTCTTAGCGTCGAAGATGATCTTCCTGGTCCGGTAGCTGCAGAGTCGAATTATGATGGGTCGGTCTTTCGGCTTCACTTGCCCTTGTTGAGGTGGTTGACGCCTTCCTACTCGATGAGAGCGGTTTACATCCGCCAGAGTCACGGGAAAGTTGAGCTTTTTGTTGAAGATATCAAATGCAAGCAGGTCCATATCTTCTTTGTCGCTTTCCGGGATGCTGAATATACGAATGGAGTGTCGGCGATCATATTGCCCCAAATCGTCTACTTTAAGGTGACAATTCACCTCGAGCTCCCGAATTTTTTCATGAAGCCGTTGATTCTCAACTTTCAGCGCCTGGACATCTTCGAGAATGTTCTCTTCTTCATTGCCATTGTGACAGCATTTTGAACGGACTCCTCAGTTTGCAGTTGCATTATGCGAAGGGCCTCCTCAGACAATGAGGATTCAGAAATAGCTGGGGAAGGCCCTGACTTCGGAGCGTTGACCCCATTTTTCGGCGTGCCTCCAGGTCTAACCATGATCAGAGAAAACTCCTATAATGGAGTTAACTCCTATAGTGAACTCCTATAGAAATCCTATAATATCCTTGTAATTCTGAGCCATGATGTACCGTTAGGTGGATCACAGGTGAACAGGTATACTGAACTAGGAACGTTTCTTGATAATAAATAAAAAAAAGTGAGGTTATTGAAAAGATAATTTTACAATGAAATGAAGCTCAAAAAACTGAATAGCTTGATGTCTAATTTGTGGTGAATTGAACTGTATAACCCTATGAAATATGTATTTGAATGCGGAGCCGAACTGACACACGTTCACTCACTCGACATAGCGAGAGTCGAGCATGAGAGATGAAGAAGAATCCTCTTCTTGCGTGAGGATTGAGGAGCCTGAATAGATTGATGAGACGTTTCATTTCCTAATTGAAGAGTGTCGAAGAGTCAATTAAGCTCTGTTCTCAATTAAATTCTTCGTTCACCCAAGTCAACTGATATCTCTCTACTCTTTTCTCAAGCTCCTCCAATCAGTGTGACTCTTCAACATCTTGTAAACGCGATTCATCTCAATTCATCTTAGTATGTCTGAAAGATTTATTCCTTACTATGCACTTGAAAATTATTCTACACAGAGAATATTTGGATTGCTTTTTTGCTGATTACAAATAGAAATTACATCTACTTTAGAGTTGAATGAATTTTATAACTAGTGCTTGAAATTTCAAAGTTCAGTATTAGCATAGATAAACGATAGCATAAAGTAGATAGCCCATGGTATAGGGCGTTTATGTCGCAACTGTTACTGTTATCCCAAGCCAATAGTTCACGTGGTTCTTTCCTATGCAGCTGTGTGACGCTGGTAGTCTCTCAAATTGTGCCGTTCATACACTATCGCCCCAACAAAAAAGTGAAAATTGACAATAGTCGACAGTAATCGGCTTGAGTAAAAGTTGCGACATAAATTCTCAATACCATGGGATATCTACTCACGCTATTGTTTCTCTATGGTATTAGTATGTTAACATTATTACATACAGGCCCCCATGTCATGAAAGCAATCAGTATTGTAGAATGATATTCCAGTGATCATGAATCTTCAAGTTCATTCATCTTATAACATTCTCTAACAATACAATAAGGGTTGTCACGCAGAGAGGCCTATAGGGTCCGAGCTCTGCTCCCTCGATAGGGGTAATCAATAAACTAATCTTCTCTTTTCTATGTCTCGCAATACCCGTGTTCAAGCGCAGGATTCATGTCTCAGCAAAAAAAATAAGGGATATTCAATAACGTATATAACAATATTCAATATGTGTATACGGCGATAATACGTGATGGGAACTCAGAAGGTAGAGGATGGATTTTTCAGAGATGTTAAGATGGAAGAGGATTTCTCCAATACTGCGAATGATATTTCTCAATAGAAGGTTCAGTAGCTAATGATAAGATTGGAGTGGATGTCTGTCAACGTTAGTTTATTACATTATTGGAGATCACAAAATGTGAGAAAATCATTATCTGGTATAAGTAACGGGGCTCCAGTGTTTATGTAGGAGTATAAGTGTGACGATCAGTTGGTGGGTGATGTGATGCGAACTTTCAGTGCTCTCAGGTCCCTGGAATGATATCGCTGGAATCTCAACCCTTTCACGAAAACTTTTGCCAATATTTCATATGCCGCCCCAAGAAGGCCTAATATTAGTTGCGAGAGCCCTACACAGATTGCAAGCACAGTTTGAATGGATGTGATCCCCTTTTCACAGGCTATCTTGGAACCTTCTAGATCAATGCATCATGCTTTTCCACATGGAAGCCCCTGCAAGTAGCAACAATGTGGATAGCGAACAAAATAGGATGATCGATGAACCCCACTCATATTTTTCCACTCAAATATCTATTATTGATTGTCTTCGTGTATATGAGTGGTTCATATTCCTTGTAAACAAGGTTAGAGGACGAGAAGAGATGTACTGAGAAAATTGATTTTCAAGAAAACTATTCCAAAGGAACTTCCTAGAAAATAGAGAAGTAAAGCTACGTTTACACTATGTAGCTGTAGAGATATATAGTCAGCTATATAACTCTGCTATAAGTAGATTTAACGCTAATATAGCTAGTGTCACGTTTTGAACGAATGTAGTAATTTCTTAAAAATTACTACAACTGGCAATTTTTATTCTGGATCCATTGTGGTGGATTGTGGGTAAGCTGATGTCCTATTGGGGGGGGGGGGCGTGTGTCCATGGGATTCGAGCACTCTGTATCATTTATGGGTTGTATTTCCACTAGTATTTACCGACCGTACAAAGTACTCTGCATGCACCAATGCACATAATTCTTGTATCTCCGAGTGCTGTCTTCAGTCTGGAATAGTCAAAATCTTATTACAATATTCCTTTTCCACAATCCGAGATTTTCCATCACTTTCTGTGTTCAGAAAACTATCTCCACTTTTACCACAAATCTCGGAGACGTAACCTTCATGTTTTATAAGAGTTGTTGCACTTCTCTGCCATACAGACATACTCACTCTCACTCTCTCGCTGTCCTTCCTCTCTCTCTTTCTTTTCTCTTCCACTCACTTTCTCCTGCACTCACATACAGTTCATCCTCTCTCACTCTGTTTCATTTCCTTCCCTACTCTTTTCCTTTTCCTCTCTCTACTTCAGTCTCTATTATTTTCTCTCTTCATTTTTTCTCAATCTCGGTCTCTCTTCTCCTGCCTATACTATTCCTACCCAATCTATATGTTACTGGGAAAGCTCTTAAAGCTTCACGTCCGCATCATACGTGACTTGAAATTTCCACGCTTTCCGAGTCGAGTCCATGAAACTGAATGAACCGACGTCTTACTGACAATAATTGAGGAACTGATCGTTGGAGGGGAAAGAGGGAGTGGACGGGGATCTAGAAACTTGTTGATAAGTTGGACAGAGGCTGGCAAAGGTTGAGGTAAATGAAATAAGTCTATGAATTCAATCAAACGGTTGCAACTTTCAATCTGACTGGAGTGGAGCTGTTCTATTTTAATGGAAAACAATGATATTTTTCCATTTGTGACTGGAGTAGTGTATTATAAGTTGTAAGCTTATTTTGTGGTGGGATTACTTTATGAGTAGTGAATAGAATTCATATATTCGAATTCATAAGCAATGGGAAAATTAATCTTCCACCTTAACACGATTATGTAATTGTATTACGCAGGCCTATGTGTTAAATCATATATGATTATGTAATTGACAAGCCCACCATACCGCTTGGGGCCAGCTCAACTCTACTAGTAAAAGGTACTAGCTAGTAAAGCTCTAATTATTATGAGCAAGGATTGATCTGATAGATTTTCTGTTTGAGAAGGTATTTTTCCAACATTTGTTGATTCTTTATGTATGCAATGAGAGACTGAATTGATGAGGAGCTCAGCTGAAGCCTGAAGGCCATTCCAATTTGAAGCTGAACTTCAACCTGAGTGATATTAGTAAACCTCTGTAAAACGAGAGTCCTTACAATTCGAACGACTGAACAAAACGTCCGTTGGTTCGACAGTCAGCAAGACAGAGCTCATTGTTGTAACTGATCCTTTGTTGGTCGTTTGCAGCAAACTGGTGAATAATTAATCAATTGAATCCAAGTCCTTTGGATCCATCATAAATCAAAGTGTTCACTCTTTTTCACAGAAGGATTGCAGTCCATCTATTTCAGCGGCTGCTTTGTGGAACATGTGAAATATGTTTCATTTTTCCTAACGAAAATATTCAGATTCCGCGATAAAAAATTTACTGTGTCTGCATCATCGTTCATCAGAGTCATTAAAATTTCGTGTTTTGTTTGAAGGATCGTTACGATTTTACAGTCGAAAGAGAGTTTTTCCTCCAACGCTCGCATGAAATGATATTATGTATGACACCGAAAAATGATACACTCTAACAACGATTCCAACTTTACAAGTTCCAATGTTCTTTTCATCTCAACGTTCACAGTTTTGTTTATTACTAATGCTTTATCTTCTCTCGCTTATACACCATTTTTAACGGAAGCGACGGAATAAACATATTTTGGTATTTTTGAAGGTAGCAATAGCAACAGGCGGACGCAAAAATAGGCTTTACATAGAACCATGAAATAGGCTCTGTAAATAAACTCCAGTGAATTTGTATAAACTACCCATCTTTTTATTTTGAAGGAACCGTTGATATTCAATTCTCTTGATGAGATAATAAGTTTATATTTGGAGTGAGGATTAAGTGTTATAAACGTTTCAATTTTTCAGAAGAATTTTATTATTGTTCAAGTCTCCAAATTCTGAAGATTGAAATTCTCAGATGATATGCATGACCTTCAATAATACATTCACATACATTATTCATTGTGCATGAATCATCATCTTGTAGCAAGTAGTTTTCAGATATTAAGCATATTTGCACAAATGTTTAGCTCGCGAACAATAATTTCTATTCCCTCAACAATGATTTCGCAAAAAATATCATAGTATTCCTCCGTTCTTCATTTATTGATTCCTCATTTTCGAAGAGGACATTCTTCTGTTCACTTTTTATCGATGAATTCTCAAGTTGATATAGTTTTTATCAACTTGAAATGAAAACGGATTATAAACCTCATTGTGATATTCTTCCTCCATGTATTCACTTTTTTCAGGTGGGAACGAGCTTATGATTATCAACTTACTATTTCCTACTATTGAAATCTTCATCTCTCTCTTCCACATATTCATCATCATTTATACTGTGCCTCCATTCATTGTCAACCAGCTAACTGCTTTATTGAAATTGAAATTTATTTTTCCAAAAAATACATTACATTACAATATATTACAATATATAACTGAAAATAGTGGAAAAATATTGTTTTAAACAACCCCTGAGTTAATACAGTGTGGAGTCGTTCATGTTCCATATGCATTTTTTATTCTCTTGATTAGTATGGTTACAATGTTAAACAAATATAAGAATTGAACAAAAATAAAACAGCAGAGCTCTGCATGAATAGAAACGTAAATATAAACTATAAATAATATAATGCCTTCAATATGAATAGTGAATATGATCAGATCCAGTACTAGAAACTATCAAGTTAAAATTTGAACAATAATGAGAGTGAATGCTAAAACCATAGAGAAACAATAGCGTGAGTAGATATCCCATGGTATAGGGCGTTTATGTCGCAACTTTCACTGTTATCTCAAGCCGATAGTTCACGTAGTTTTTTCCCATGCAGCTATGTGACGCTGGTAGTCTCTCAAATTGTGCCGTTCATACACTCTCGACAGTAATCGGCTTGAAGATAACAGCAAAAGTTGCGACATGAATTCCCTATACCATGGGATATCTACTTACGCTATTGTTTCTCTATGATAAAACTGTAATTAGATAAAGCTATAGAATATAAGAAATAAATTTAGCTGAATTAAACTCTTGAAGCTTGAATAATGCAATCTGGTAATTTGAGCGTGTTGAAATGCCAAACATACATAACAAAATGAATAAATTAATCTACTAGAATAAAATATATAATACATAAAATACATAACAATGTTTCCACTTCATTCCTCTCCAATAGCCAACTCTTGGTCAAGTGTCTGAATCTATTCAAGCGTAATGCATCCTTTATTTCACTAGGCAAAATGTTAAAAATACGAGGAGCGACATATAGGAAGAATCTCCTGAATTTCTCCTTTCTTGGACGAGGCGGAATAAAGTACCCTCCTGTACGTAGCATTGGGTGTCGTACTTCATAGATAATTCATTCAGATGTTGGCCGCTTTCTTTGTAAAATAGTTCTAGCACTTTGTGAAAGTATAAATACCTCAATGGTAAGATATTTCTATCTCTAAATAGGATGAGGGAATGATGTCGAGCTGGTTTTCTACTTATCACTCTCATTATGAATTTTTGGCTTACTACTAAGGGATTGAGTGTTGTTATGTAAGCCCCACCCCACATTTTAATGCCATACTGTAGCCTGCTCTCTACAAGTGCATGATACAAAATGGTTAAAACGTGGTCAGGACAAAGATTTCTCAAAAAGTAAAATTTCCTGCATGCTATGAATGATTGTTTTTCAGATTCTGTATATGTTCGTTCCAGTTCAATTGCGAGTCCAATGTTAATCCTAAGTATTTAAGGGATTTTGCTTCAGTGATTAGTTTGCAGTCACTGTTATCCCTATTATCACAATCTGGGCTATGGAATGGTAGACAGAGAGGAATTGGTTGCAGCCGCAGATTAATCCTGAGTATTTTTGATATAAAGTTACATGATGAGAAAGTTGAAAGAAGAGTATGATAAAGCAGGGATGGAAATCAATGTGGACAAGACGGAGTATTTACAAACGAATAGCGATGGCACACCGGATTTGTCAATTGACTGATATATATATATATATATATTATATATATATATATATATATTGTAGTGCGTGATTTTACTCGCCTCACATATGTAGAGAGATTTGCCAAATCATGTAGTGCTGAATCTAAATGCCTCACGTTGGGTCGGCAAATCATGTGGTGCGTTTTTTAACGGCTTCACACATGTAGGGTGAATCTTGTACTGAGTCAATGGTGTAGAGGCTATAAATTTTGCAATGCGTGTGTGGACGCTGAGTGAACACCAGACTGATTGATTCACTACAAGATTCATACAATTGTCGGAATCGCGGGAGGCCTGAACGCTCGCTCACCCTTGATTCTTCTAATGACAGATTGTATAATGATGAAATTTTTATAAGTAGTGTAGCGGACGCTAAGCACTGAATACGGATACCTTAAAATTATTACCTGTGAAGAATGAGCATACAAAATCATACAGGTCGAGCAAAAATCCCGATGTAGATAATTTACGGGACTGCGTCTCTAATAAGTTCTGAAGGATTAAAAATACGGTATTTGAACCAAATATCGTTCAGAATATATTTCGAGAACAGAGTCTTGTCGGGTTTTAAGCTCTATTGTAGGAATTTATATGATCTATGGCTGCCACTGCTGTACAATTGATGCGTTCGCTCCTAAGTCGAGGTAGGTAACAGATAAAAGCTGATGTATGAGCAGGTAAGGACAAAGAATAAATATCTCGATCTGACCCCACTCGCTACATCCACTTAGACCTGTTCCAATATCCAGCTTGATTCAATTATTCCAATGATTGTATTCGATCGGTTCTTGATGATATAGAACGTATCAGACACAATAATTGACAGGCTTAAGAAATAATCGAACTCAGAAAGCGAATTAACAAAACTGAAATATATTATAATAAAATATGTAATCATACAGTGCAGATTCAGAATTTGATTTACAGGTTGATAATAATTTAGCATGTCACGTTATTCTTTATATTTAAATAACGATTAGCCTCCTGCTTGGCATCAGTCGGTAAAGCATGAGATTTAATATAATTAGGTCGTGGTTTTCTAATAGTATTCAGTCTTAAAGAATCTTGATAGACCTAGATATGGGCTTCTCCAATAACTCTTGTAATTCAATAAACAATAAATATATATAAAAATGATACTTATACTATAGAGATGAGGAATAAAAAATAAATTGCACACCATGAAAATTTCACACATATATTACACAAATAATGCAAAGATCAATCGAGGCAAAAAATATATATAGAGCGATAAAAAATATAATATAAAAATAGAACAATATTGGAAATCAATAAAAATATCACAGGCTAAACTTTATATTCTAGATTTGTGGCACGAATCATTACCATGTGCCTTTATCTTGAAATCATATGCATTCCTTGGCATGTAGCTGTGACATGTACTTGCTAATACTTGTCTGCTTGGATAATTCAATCAAAAATATGTGCTCTAAGATCAGCTTGATAAATTAGCCACTAATAATCCAAATATATCTATATGTTAAAATCTCTAGTATTTAGTAGATTTATTTGTATCGAATATATATTTTTATCTCAGGGTGTAAGATTCGGCACCTGACGGAATAGGTAGAGCCATTCATCTAGTGAATTAGAACTATGATAAATTATCGCAAATTGTATTGCAAAAATTAAATATTGTATGCATACGTTTGATAGCCTAGATTTCGTACTTCTTTGATTAAATAGAAATTTCTAAAATATTGATCTATATTTTTCTTTCAATTAAATACCTTTAATACTAATTTTTTACTTGCGCAAGTATTACTCTTATTAATTTCTTAATTTATAATAACCCTTTCGGCGAGCTAGCTTTGATCATCCGATTATTTCGAAGCACTAGGGCGCCCATCACTAAATTCAAATTTAAATCACTCACGTGTCGAAAATCTTCTTGTAAGCCGCCGATGTCGATCCAACTCCATGTGGTCCGGGAATATGGTAGCCGGAATCGTCTCCTCCAAGGGGTTATAAATTTAATAAAAATGAAAAAATGACTTCTGCTTCACAATAGCATCACGAAGTCTTTTAAGAAATTTAATAATTTACTTTAACTTTAATTTTTACAAAATTATTAATAAGGTACTTCGCTCTAAAATATTTGGGGTCCTCTTATGGTGGCATCTGGCTGGCGAGTCTGGTTCTTCCTTCTCAAGTTTTACAGATCCTCTTTCCGACTTTCAAATTAGCATAAAATTTAAATATCTCAATCCTCCGCCATTAAGTTCAAATAGATCTTACAAAAAATACCAAAATATTGCTTAGATTATATGATTAATAATTTCTTTGCATTCGAGCCATATCGATAACATAGATTACACAAATTTTTACACAAAATCTACTACAATTATATAAATATATATAAATATTTTTGAATCGGCCTACAGTTGCCGCCTATTAACTGCCGTTTTACTATTGGTGCATGCAAATTTATTAGGTATTCATGCGCCTGGTAACTCTTATTTCCTGAATACATTAAATTATTTTTATTTGGTTTTATATTTATGCTCTTTGCATGCTAGTTAATATTCTATATATTAATATTAATTCCATGCTAACTAATAATTGGCCACGTGGACGGGTGTTTTCTCACATTGCACACCGTCTGAATGCAATAAAGCTCTGCCAAGGGGTTTTGGTCAGATTCTACGTTCTTCGGTTTGATCGATCTCTAGGTCACCGATCCGTGAATACTTCTACATAACCTCAATCTTCAAATATTTTATAAATAATATATTTATGAGTAGTAAACTTTCTTCAAATCCTTTTTAAGTTCTTGTACCATTTAGCCAGAACAAGCTGATGCTATCTAATCTTGTTTATTATCTGCTTGGCGATATTAGCCAATTACTTTATTTTTAGACCTCTTACTATTTCTGTTAGGGCTTTTCATCTACCCAGATTTAAATATGTTACACGCGCCCCTGGGTTTGAATTCAAAATATTTGAGAATCACAATGTTTTTAATGAAAACCCACCCTTCAAATACATTGATATACACTATACTTTATTTATAAATTATACTCTCCTACTTCTATCACATTCGCAGTCATATTTGCTGCATCTCCTTTATACCTTTATCAAAAACAATAACAAATTCTCCTCCTCAACACACATAAAAATATCATAAATATAAACTTCTAAACGTACTCCTCCTGACACCATTTACAACACAGTAATTTTTGAATTCGCCGCTTGCAGGGCTGCCAACTTAACTACACACATTTCATAATTCTCATAAATGATTCCTTTTAGACAATAATTTCGATTCATAAACTTCTGGGCTCTATCTTATAGTATTTCTTAGGTCTTAATATAAATAATTTTCTATACATCAGGTACAATACTTTCTTTGCTAATGGCTCTTTGGTTTTGGTAACTGGTATTCACTTTAAGTCTTTTCAGGTAACAAACGTGGCATAATTAAAAGTAATAAATATAAAAACATATAAATAAATATATCGACATTAATAAATATAATAAATAACAATAATAAATAACTCTTTGGGTACAGTACTTCTTTTTATAAACATATGTTCCACAGATATTACATTCATTTGATTTGGGTGGCTTTGGTCAGCTGTTCGCTGTTCTACAATTCATAGTGTTACATGTTACAGCAGAATTTGCTATCGACTTTCATAACTAACCTAACTGCTCAATTTTTTCTCTTAAAAAGGTAATTAACAAATTTTAATTTTATTATCCCCGCTTGTGTCCTTTTTTATCTGATGTATATAATTTAATTACATATTTAAAAATTGTTCTTTCCTTATTGCAGGCTTCTAACGGCTGGAAGGAATTAAAACATTGGATTGTTGCCACGAGGTCCTATACCAATATTAAATTTATTAAGGAAGGTTAGTAATTGGCTTGATAGTGTTGTTTTCCTTTGACTTCTTATCATATTATTTCAAATTTGACGATATAGCATGTAGAAAATGTTGTGATTTACTTGCATCTTCTTGCATTCTGTTGGTAGATTGTTGCTGTAGGCCGTTCGGTTATCTTCTGTCCGGTTGTTGATTGTTGAGGCTGTCCTAATTGATAATTATTTTCATCATAAATTTAAAGCCCTTGTACCTTGTGTACTTTTCAAACAATTCCTTGATTCATTAATGGTAGTTCCTTTCAATCCATTCTTATTCCAATTATCCTGTAGTCTTAATGCATCTACATCCTGCTTATTTTCATCTAATATTCTTGATCTCGTTTCAATATAACTCATTAGGCTTACAACAATAAACATTTTTATAATATTAAATTTCCAACCATCAATAATAGATTCATTTAACAACAACAATACAATATTTTTCGTTCTATCCACAACACAGTCGTTTATTAATATCACAGCCATCATAACAAATATTAAACACCATAACAAAACATTTATCATCTTTTCAATAGTATAATATCTCATCATATCATATCCAGGTACTTCCATTTTATTAATATAATTTTTTAATTCTTCTAATCTTGTTAGCCACTTTCCATTCTTCATTAGTCTCAATAAGTAGTCCACTCCATTATTTTCCCGGCATGAATCCATAGTTGCTTTGTTACCAGTTCCATTTTTGTTCCATTTCTTTGGCCTATTATTCCGGTCACACCGCTGATTATCTGTTTTAAAACGTATGTGCCGCGGATGCACGCCGTCGGTCCGCTCCTGTCCTCCTCGGTGCCGGTCCGGAATCCTCCTTGGCCTCTTGAAGCGTGCATGCGGCCGGTATGCGCGCGCGCGGTTCCTCCTTCGTCGCTTCTTCCGCCTCCGGGCCTTACGATGCATGCTCCTCTCTCGAATGCCGTCCTCTCCGTCCTGATGTCGGCCGTCCGGTGTCCTCGGGCGCTTGCGTCTCCGGGCCTTGCGGTGGTCGCTCCTCTTGTCCGGTAGTCCGTCCTCCCGGTACTCCCTGGTGTCATCCTTCCCGTCATTTGTGCGTTTCGGTGGTGTCCCTTGATAAGCGGTTGTAGGTTCGATGCGCGGATCCATGGTGGTGGCCAAAACAGGTAGTATAGTGGCGGTCTCCTCCTGGTGACTGTTTGGGTTTTCCGGCGGTGATTGGTCTTCGGTGGGAAACAGGATACTTAATATGGGTTGATGTTTGCGGGTGGCTTTTAATTGCATGGTGGGCGGCGTTTTTTAGTGGTAGGCTGTCTTGTATTGGCATCTGTTTTTCTAATATTTTCGGTTCTTCTAATAATGTTTTCGGTAAATCACTTCTGAATGTGGTGTATGACGTTGAAATATCCTGCTTTTCTTGGTTTGTTTCATTGGAGCTTGTAGGTGTTATATCGGGGGTATCATATAGTCCTGGTTTATTAGCTGTAGCTTTCTGTGTATCTGGTGGCGGGTTGTTGGGTGTTGGGTTCTGTGTTTTTTGGTGATTTGACCTGGACGCATGCTCTAATGTGTAGTTTGTACTTATTTGATGAGGTGGCGGTTTGTAATTTTTGTCGTAATTATTCTGAGTGTTATCATTATTTGTGTTAAATCGATCACGGCCATAATAATAATTTCTTTCATAGATTTGCTGTGGATAATGGTTTGTTTGACAATTTTGAAAAATTCTATTATTCCAGCTGTTATTTTGATTATGATTATAGCGGCGTTTAAATTGAGGAGCAGATCGGTAGCGATCATATGATACTGATTCATAATTTTGGCTGTTATACTGATTAAATTTTGAGTTATGTTGATTTGGTGCGTATCTCTGGTCTGAACGGTGGTTTGATATGGCCATTGCAGACTGTATGCCATATAAAATGATTTATCAGCTGCTTACAATCAGTAATGGGTTGTGTGGCGAGTGCCATTCTAACTTGATACGGTAGCTTCTTTAAAATAATACTTGCTAATGCCGATTCATTAATGGGCTCGCTCAATTGAGAATTTTTAAACTGTAGGGCAGTGACGAAAGTGGTACATGCACCGTCTAAGTTAGGGTTGAAATCGCATGATATAATGTCCGCTAGCACGTCCAACTGTTTACTTCTGCTCCAATACTGTTCCAGGAAGACAGCGACAAACTCATCCAATGATGTAAATTCATGGGCTCTACTCCAAAAGAACATCAGGGGTTCGCCAATCAATAAATTAGTCAAACGAAGACGCCAAAAATTCCAAGAGGTGGGTGTTAATGATTGAACTAGTTTTATCTGATCTATAAATTCTTTAGGTTGGAGATAGCGGTCTGTATTGTCAAAACGGCCTAATTCATTGAAACTGTGTAGTGAATCAAACGTTGCTATGGGAATAGGCTCTAGATTCTCGTGCGGAAATTGATGTATTTGATTTTCAAGTTGTACTATGTTTTGATTTATATCAGAATTTGGGTGAGCTATTTCATGAATTTGCGAAGTGTTTTGTGCTGGTAGGTTATCTATTCTTTCCGCAGTCTCCTTATCCATTCTTACCGATGTATCCTTCAGTGATTCCCGCATTTCCTTCATTTCCGCCTTCAAGTCCTTCATTGCCATGGTCATTGTTTTTTCTAAACTATTAGAAAATGACTTGATCATCCCCTCTACTATAACCCTTCTTATTGCTTCTTGGGAGACATTTAACGGTTTATTACTGTTCACAGGATTCTTGGCGGTGATTGAAGAGATCTGGGCGTTGGACTCCATTGCGCCCCCCTCAGCGTCGATCTCCGCTACTATCGCCGTCTGCAGTGTGTCTGCTACCTTACTTTGCGTGGACGAAAAGAGACTCATATTTTAAAAATGGATTAAGTGTCAAGTGTTTGTTAAAAAAGTGAAAGTTTTGGCCAACAAGGCATTAATAAGGACACAAATGAGGATAGGCCTATGGACATTACAAGCCAGGTAACCTATTTATTACTTAAGCTCTTATAATATAATAATACTATTCATTGATTTCTGACTAGCAGTTTAGGCCCATAAAATATAATAGCTCTCTCTATAAAATATATTTTCTACAATAATAATAATATAAAATTTTCTTTAAAACATATAATTTCTCTTTATTTAAAGCTATTGATTCCCCAAAAAGTAATACAAATTTCCCTTCGCCAGTTTTCCTCACAACTCGTATAAGTTATCTATAATTTTCAATATGGTTATTGACTTAATTTCAAATAATTATTTAATGAGCTTGGCTCTCATCATCAGTCCCACGTTGGTACGACATGTCTTTCTGTCGTATCCGTGGCCTATCACGTTGGGCGACATGTCTTTCTGTCACGTTATTCTTTATATTTAAATAACGATTAGCCTCCTGCTTGGCATCAGTCGGTAAAGCATGAGATTTAATATAATTAGGTCGTGGTTTTCTAATAGTATTCAGTCTTAAAGAATCTTGATAGACCTAGATATGGGCTTCTCCAATAACTCTTGTAATTCAATA
The DNA here is from genome assembly GCF_014356525.2 of Nilaparvata lugens. Lineage (NCBI taxonomy): Eukaryota > Metazoa > Arthropoda > Insecta > Hemiptera > Delphacidae > Nilaparvata > Nilaparvata lugens. Next base: position 820,091 of record NC_052511.1, read on the forward strand.
AACAATAAATATATATAAAAATGATACTTATACTATAGAGATGAGGAATAAAAAATAAATTGCACACCATGAAAATTTCACACATATATTACACAAATAATGCAAAGATCAATCGAGGCAAAAAATATATATAGAGCGATAAAAAATATAATATAAAAAATAGAACAATATTTGAAATCAATAAAAATATCACAGGCTAAACTTTATATTCTAGATTTGTGGCACGAATCATTACCATGTGCCTTTATCTTGAAATCATATGCATTCCTTGGCATGTAGCTGTGACATGTACTTGCTAATACTTGTCTGCTTGGATAATTCAATCAAAAATATGTGCTCTAAGATCAGCTTGATAAATTAGCCACTAATAATCCAATATATCTATATGTTAAAATCTCTAGTATTTAGTAGATTTATTTGTATCGAATATATATTTTTATCTCAGGGTGTAAGATTCGGCACCTGACGGAATAGGTAGAGCCATTCATCTAGTGAATTAGAACTATGATAAATTATCGCAAATTGTATTGCAAAAATTAAATATTGTATGCATACGTTTGATAGCCTAGATTTCGTACTTCTTTGATTAAATAGAAATTTCTAAAATATTGATCTATATTTTTCTTTCAATTAAATACCTTTAATACTAATTTTTACTTGCGCAAGTATTACTCTTATTAATTTCTTAATTTATAATAACCCTTTCGGCGAGCTAGCTTTGATCATCAGATTATTTCGAAGCACTAGGGCGCCCATCACTAAATTCAAATTTAAATCACTCACGTGTCGAAAATCTTCTTGTAAGCCGCCGATGTCGATCCAACTCCATGTGGTCCGGGAATATGGTAGCCGGAATCGTCTCCTCCAAGGGGTTATAAATTTAATAAAAATGAAAAAATGACTTCTGCTTCACAATAGCATCACGAAGTCTTTTAAGAAATTTAATAATTACTTTAACTTTAATTTTTACAAAATTATTAATAAGGTACTTCGCTCTAAAATATTTGGGGTCCTCTTATGGTGGCATCTGGCTGGCGAGTCTGGTTCTTCCTTCTCAAGTTTTACAGATCCTCTTTCTGACTTTCAAATTAGCATAAAATTTAAATATCTCAATCCTCCGCCATTAAGTTCAAATAGATCTTACAAAAAATACCAAAATATTGCTTAGATTATATGATTAATAATTTCTTTGCATTCGAGCCATATCGATAACATAGATTACACAAATTTTTACACAAAATCTACTACAATTATATAAATATATATAAATATTTTTGAATCGGCCTACAGTTGCCGCCTATTAACTGCCGTTTTACTATTGGTGCATGCAAATTTTATTAGGTATTCATGCGCCTGGTAACTCTTATTTCCTGAATACATTAAATTATTTTTATTTGGTTTTATATTTATGCTCTTTGCATGCTAGTTAATATTCTATATATAATATTAATTCCATGCTAACTAATAATTGGCCACGTGGACGGGTGTTTTCTCACATTGCACACCGTCTGAATGCAATAAAGCTCTGCCAAGGGGTTTTGGTCAGATTCTACGTTCTTCGGTTTGATCGATCTCTAGGTCACCGATCCGTGAATACTTCTACATAACCTCAATCTTCAAATATTTTATAAATAATATATTTATGAGTAGTAAACTTTCTTCAAATCCTTTTTAAGTTCTTGTACCATTTAGCCAGAACAAGCTGATGCTATCTAATCTTGTTTATTATCTGCTTGGCGATATTAGCCAATTACTTTATTTTTAGACCTCTTACTATTTCTGTTAGGGCTTTTCATCTACCCAGATTTAAATATGTTACAAGCATTAATAGAATAGTTAAAAATTTTCTTGTGCTTGCATGATACCATGTGTGATTCAACAGAATTTTACAATTGATAAAATTGAACAGTTTTGAAAAAATAGTGAAAAAAGATGAATTACAAAATATATTTTAAAGTTGCTCGGGGTCGTGGTTCAGGCAGCGGAGGATAGTTAATCAACTACAAATTCTTATAAATTTAATATGAATAAATTTTAGGCTCTTAATAACTAAAAGCGCTTGTCGGCGTGGCCAATAATTTAACGAAGAAAAAATTTATGTTTTTCTGCACTGAAATATTTTCGAAGCGTAGATTGGGGCCCCTTTTAAAACTTATAACTCACGTGAATTTCCTTGGCGGTCGTGGTTTTCTTCTTTAGATCAAAAATCGTTTGATTGGCAGCAATCCAGGCTTCGGTTTCAGCACGTGGGGAATTTTAATTTAATATTTCCTTCACCAAATTAATTAAGGGATAATTTACTTTAAGCTTTTAAATTTATCGATTGATGAGAACAGAAATTTACGAATAACAAATAAATTGGCCTAAAATATCGGCTCACAAATAGAACATTTAAAATCGAACAAGAAATTTTCACAAATAGGTCTTTGGTAACTATAAAAAGAGATCTGCACGGTGAGGATTTCAAAAGGGAAGTGCTGCTCTTTTCTCTAAGCTTTTAGGCTAGACCTTGCTTCTCAGAATCTCAATGTAATAATTTGCATAAAAATTTGCCATTGGTAGAACGCTTGTGACGTAAACATGACGTCAGTGGCAAGTAGTAGAATACAATTCCTTTAATTACAATAATAATTTAATTTATGTAATTCTTAAAACTGCTTAATCTTCTAGACATAGTTCCTCTCATACAATGTACACGTGCTAGTGTAACTGATAAGGCAGGGTTGGTGTCTGATAATAGATTAACATGTGTTGCTTTCAAACGATCACTGTCTTGGTGCTATTTCTATGCACTGTGATTGGCTTAGGCTGGCCAAAGAGATTTAATTACCATGTGGTTCAGTTGAATTAAATCGTTAATGAATTAATACTCTTGTACAATTTTTATTAGGTTTGAGATTATTATAATTAATTTCTGCCATTTTATCAATAATATAATTTCATGCTATGACCTATTTAGTTACAATAAGACCTGACGTATAATATAATTTCTTAAATAATAAATAATTTTAACAATAATACATACATTTTATTTTTATTTTGAAATTCTTGATCCTTTATTGATAGTTTTATAATTTTTAGGAATGATATTTTACCTTGCATGAAAACCGGCATGACATTTGACAATGCTTTGAATCAGTCAGCTGCGTTCGAACTGTTTTAAAAACATCTGATCGATAGTAAACAAAGTGTAACCTCAAAATCAGTGAGCGATTCATAAATAATTTGTGCTTTATTCGCAAAATATTACAATTTTATTGAATAATTTTCCTAGAAAAATATTCAGTACAGAACGGTACTCTTATCTAATATACAGTTATTGATAAGTAAGCTTTATCGCTCGGTCGCTAACTATTCCTTTAGCAAATTCCTTCATTTTAAAAGGTAATCACAATTTTTTCTCTCTTCTCATGAGACCTATTTGAAAGATTCATCACACAAAAGCCCCCAGGATATTTTAAATAGGTAATTGGGAGACGAGTCGAAACAATGACTATTTGAAAAATCCGATATTGTGATGAATACACTATTTCATCTCCTTACTTCTACGAAAACTCAACACTTAACACTAAAAACAATATATCGTGCACTTTTGGCTACGAGAAAATAAATAATTGATTGTTCCTTCCATTGGATACAATCGAAATACAATAATTAATGAGGTCTCTTAGGATCCTTCATTAAAAACAACTCCACAACTTCCATTCATGGGTGGCTTATGAGCAGACCCATAACTATAACAAATATACAAGATTTCACATATTATCCTCTTAAGATTCAAACAGTATTTGCAACAAATATAGATTTTCATCATTTTTCATGGTTATTACAGGTTTCGACTCTTTATTCTGGCTTTTACATAAATTGGGTGAGAGTGTGATTTTACTTCGGTGACTTGACAATCGTCTACCGTTTGACTCGAGCAATTTCTTATTTGCGCTTAGTACGTTGTGTACAAACAGGGTTACACTTGAAATGGTTTCATTGATTTTTATCAATGCTGGTTACCAATGTTAAGTCTTCAAGATTATATTTATCAATTTGAATTTCAATTCATGATCTTTTGATGCAACGATATAAATTTCACATTTGAAGGTAAGAATTTCATTTTCTTTTTAGCTTTTTTAGCAATACATTTATATGACATAGAACATGCGCATTTCGTGCAAATTAACATAAATATATATTTTTTTTGTTTGTGTTTTTTACTTATAATTCCACATTAAATAATGGGTTACAATAATTAACTAACGATATTGCTTTGATTCTATTAACATTGACTCTAGGATTTCGTACACATTGGTTGGTGGGACGAAGAAAATTATCGAACAGGCGTTGGTTCTAAATAGATTTTTCTATTGATTCTGTATTTCAAGGTTAGGTTTACACATTTTTTCAAATAAACTTTGTTTATTTTCTTTCCTCCTATTCACTGCTAATTTCATGTTATTTCTACTTTATAATTATTTTCTGTGGATAATCCAATTTTTGTTTTTGTTTTCCAGTTGGGCGGATATAACTAGGCGATTGTTTCTGTGATGACTATGACATGAGGCGGATGGCTTGATTAGGTTGGTAATTTGTAGAGTTGTTTCGTAGTTTTATTTCCTTCTGTTATTAAAGTTGATAATAATTTCTTCATTTGAAGTGGATTGTTGTTTATTAGATGAGATGTGGCGAAGTTTAGGTTATGTTGATTATGATTAGGCTGCAGTAAAAAGATGCCAGTATGCAAGGATATGATTTGATGGGTAGGCTGTGATTATGAAGTGTTTTGATAATTCATGTGGTTCACAACGTAGCTTCCAATTGATTAAAAGATTATTATTTCCTCAAGCCCCCATCTAAATTTGATTCGGTGTCATTCAAGGTCCAATTCCAATTTGCAACTATCCGTTTTATTAAAACTTGGCTTAAAACGAATGTGCCGACGAAGTAGGTAGATCTCTTCAGCTAATATTGACCTTCCTTGTTGACCGGTGACATGTAGTTTGATCTTTTTAAACCTGACATGCCGGTGGTGTCTGTGGGTTCTTTCAGATAATCTTTTTCTTCTCTGTATGGTGGTGTACAGTCTGTTTGATTTTAACCGGACATGACTGCGGTGGTTGTAGATTCTTCTTGATATGGTTTTTCTCCTTTTTCCTTGCATGTCGGTAGGAATCGTGATGTAAGATTTTAGCCTAACATGACGGCGGTGTAAATGCACTCTACTAGTTGGTTTTCTTTTTGGACGTATTGTAATTCTTCTTGTTTGTGGTTTTGATTCATAGTTTTTCGGTTTTTGTTTTGATTTTGATTTGTTGTGGGTTTCTGTTTTACTTCTATTGTTTTGTGGGTTATCTTCATGAGTATTGGGTTTGTATGTTGCAGGCGCTGTCTTCGGTGGATGGACGGTGATGTGGGCGGTCGGCGGTCCGGGCTGCTCTTCTACGCGGCGGGCAACGTCCTTGGACTCCTGGTGTCCAGCGCGCGGTGGTACGGGCTGTCCCTCTACCTGATGGATGTCGTCCTCGGCCTGGCTGGTGATGTCGTCCGTTTCCTCCTGGCGTTCTGCGGGGTGCGGTGCGATCTCAGTCCTAATATTTTTGGTAGGTTGGTCTTCCATATGTGTGTCATGTTCACTTGCTTGTTTGTCGGCTTCCCTTGCCTGTCTGATCTCTTCCCTCCACTGTTTATTGTCTTCCTTTAATTCTTCCTTCGTTTGGTCGTATTTTTTATTTAGATTGTTTATTGCTTCGTTCAGTTGTTTCCTTTCTTTGATCATATCGTTCAATGCTTCCAGGATGAGACTCATCTGTAACACGGAAGGAGTGGGTGTGTGGTCTTCGGTTGGCGGCAATGGTTCTATGACATGAGATGCGGGCGTCCGGACCTCTGGAACAGCAATGCATGGGCGTTTATCCCGCGCGACATCTTCCGTCCTTGAAGTCGCTGATGTGGGCTCCAGGATGCGGTGTGGATCTTCCATGATTTATCGGATAATATAAAGATGTAAGTGCAGTGAAACGATCGCAAATATGTGGGGTTATGTGCAAGATTACAAATGAATGACCACAAGTTGAAATAGTGTAAAAAATTCGTTGAAGTGAAGGAATACAAAAGTGTGCTTCAATAATATGTTCAGTGATGAAGTGAATCAAAGTAGCAATATCGTTAACATAAAATGATAACAACATACAGGATATACAATGGACACTTATGCGGTAATACAGGTACGCCTCTTATAATTTATTACTTTTATTATTATAAATATTTTACTCTTATAATTTCTTGCCGCAATTATATATATAGGGCTAGTATTCTTCGCAAAATTTTATATAAAAGCAGTGATGCTCTGCTTGAATTCCACAATATATCCGTGATTTAATTTTACTTCCCTCTTTATGCTTTAAAATTTTAAAAAAATATAAATGACTTCAATCCTCTTTTCCATAAATTTTTTATAAATTGTTTCAATATAGACCTAATATTCTTCAAATAATATAACCTTTCTTATGATATCTCTTATACCTATGACTTATAGTATGACCAATTTTCGAATAACACAATAATAAAATTCTGAGTTCGATTTTTTTCTCTAAAAATTCATCAATCGATAAATTTCTTTTCTGTTCAAAAATTGGGTATGGTACGACTTGTTATTTTATATAACAGTGAACAGTTAATACTAAATTCGAAGAAATTCACAACCATGAATTTTTCACAAATTTTCCCGTTGTCAGCGCTATAGTATACTGAGCAACTAAATAATCCTCGTAGTCGATTATCCACCTCTTCAATGCCCCACGTTGGGCGCCAAATCATGTAGTGCGTGATTTTACTCGCCTCACATATGTAGAGAGATTTGCCAAATCATGTAGTGCTGAATCTAAATGCCTCACGTTGGGTCGGCAAATCATGTGGTGCGTTTTTTAACGGCTTCACACATGTAGGGTGAATCTTGTACTGAGTCAATGGTGTAGAGGCTATAAATTTTGCAATGCGTGTGTGGACGCTGAGTGAACACCAGACTGATTGATTCACTACAAGATTCATACAATTGTCGGAATCGCGGGAGGCCTAAACGCTCGCTCACCCTTGATTCCTCTAATGACAGATTGTATAATGATGAAATTTTTATAAGTAGTGTAGCGGACGCTAAGCACTGAATACGGATACCTTAAAATTATTACCTGTGAAGAATGAGCATACAAAATCATACAGGTCGAGCAAAAATCCCGATGTAGATAATTTACGGGACTGCGTCTCTAATAAGTTCTGAAGGATTAAAAATACGGTATTTGAACCAAATATCGTTCAGAATATATTTCGAGAACAGAGTCTTGTCGGGTTTTAAGCTCTATTGTAGGAATTTATATGATCTATGGCTGCCACTGCTGTACAATTGATGCGTTCGCTCCTAAGTCGAGGTAGGTAACAGATAAAAGCTGATGTATGAGCAGGTAAGGACAAAGAATAAATATCTCGATCTGACCCCACTCGCTACATCCACTTAGACCTGTTCCAATATCCAGCTTGATTCAATTATTCCAATGATTGTATTCGATCGGTTCTTGATGATATAGAACGTATCAGACACAATAATTGACAGGCTTAAGAAATAATCGAACTCAGAAAGCGAATTAACAAAACTGAAATATATTATAATAAAATATGTAATCATACAGTGCAGATTCAGAATTTGATTTACAGGTTGATAATAATTTAGCATTAATAGAATAGTTAAAAATTTTCTTGTGCTTGCATGATACCATGTGTGATTCAACAGAATTTTACAATTGATAAAATTGAACAGTTTTGAAAAAATAGTGAAAAAAGATGAATTACAAAATATATTTTAAAGTTGCTCGGGGTCGTGGTTCAGGCAGCGGAGGATAGTTAATCAACTACAAATTCTTATAATTTAATATGAATAAATTTTAGGCTCTTAATAACTAAAAGCGCTTGTCGGCGTGGCCAATAATTTAACGAAGAAAAATTTATGTTTTTCTGCACTGAAATATTTTCGAAGCGTAGATTGGGGCCCCTTTTAAAACTTATAACTCACGTGAATTTCCTTGGCGGTCGTGGTTTTCTTCTTTAGATCAAAAATCGTTTGATTGGCAGCAATCCAGGCTTCGGTTTCAGCACGTGGGGAATTTTAATTTAATATTTCCTTCACCAATTAATTAAGGGATAATTTACTTTAAGCTTTTAAATTTATCGATTGATGAGAACAGAAATTTACGAATAACAAATAAATTGGCCTAAAATATCGGCTCACAAATAGAACATTTAAAATCGAACAAGAAATTTTCACAAATAGGTCTTTGGTAACTATAAAAAGAGATCTGCACGGTGAGGATTTCAAAAGGGAAGTGCTGCTCTTTTCTCTAAGCTTTTAGGCTAGACCTTGCTTCTCAGAATCTCAATGTAATAATTTGCATAAAAATTTGCCATTGGTAGAACGCTTGTGACGTAAACATGACGTCAGTGGCAAGTAGTAGAATACAATTCCTTTAATTACAATAATAATTTAATTTATGTAATTCTTAAAACTGCTTAATCTTCTAGACATAGTTCCTCTCATACAATGTACACGTGCTAGTGTAACTGATAAGGCAGGGTTGGTGTCTGATAATAGATTAACATGTGTTGCTTTCAAACGATCACTGTCTTGGTGCTATTTCTATGCACTGTGATTGGCTTAGGCTGGCCAAAGAGATTTAATTACCATGTGGTTCAGTTGAATTAAATCGTTAATGAATTAATACTCTTGTACAATTTTTATTAGGTTTGAGATTATTATAATTAATTTCTGCCATTTTATCAATAATATAATTTCATGCTATGACCTATTTAGTTACAATAAGACCTGACGTATAATATAATTTCTTAAATAATAAATAATTTTAACAATAATACATACATTTTATTTTTTATTTTGAAATTCTTGATCCTTTATTGATAGTTTTATAATTTTTAGGAATGATATTTTACCTTGCATGAAAACCGGCATGACATTTGACAATGCTTTGAATCAGTCAGCTGCGTTTGAACTGTTTTAAAAACATCTGATCGATAGTAAACAAAGTGTAACCTCAAAATCAGTGAGCGATTCATAAATAATTTGTGCTTTATTCGCAAAATAATTACAATTTTATTGAATAATTTTCCTAGAAAAATATTCAGTACAGAACGGTACTCTTATCTAATATACAGTTATTGATAAGTAAGCTTTATCGCTCGGTCGCTAACTATTCCTTTAGCAAATTCCTTCATTTTAAAAGGTAATCACAATTTTTCTCTCTTCTCATGAGACCTATTTGAAAGATTCATCACAATATATATATATATATATATATATATATTATATATATATATATATATATATATATTTTTTTTTTTTTTTTGATATATCGATATTATTTGTAAATGGTTTTAACAGAGCCAAATATCAATTAGTTCTTCAGGCATATTAGGTCTTCAATCATATATGTTTGTTGTTGTGGTTCTGAATCTGTGGTGAAGCATAGAGCAGTATCATCGGCATAAGAAGTGAGAGTGCCTTTGAAGTTACCATTGCAAAGGTCATTGATATAAACAAGAAAAAGTTCACTTGATAGAGCTGACCCTTGAGGCACGCTATTTTTTATGATAGCTGAATTTCTGAAGGAATCCCCCACATTAACCCGCTGAGAACGTCCCGATAGAAAGCTCTCACCTCTCAAACCAGCTAATACAAACACCCCTTACGCCAGCATCATACAGTTTCCTCAGTAACTTTATAAGATTGATACAGTCGAAAGCTTTCCTGATGTCAAGGAATAAACCTCTTTTACTCTCGTTCACACCAGTATAGAATTTAGAAATCACCCTTTCCATTGCATCTTCCGTTTTAAACCCAGCCCTGAACCCAAATTGGTTGTTGCTATAAAATTTATTGAATTTAAGGTATCATCTGTTCTTGACTATTCCTTCTAGAATTTTTGCAAAGACAGATAATAAAGCTATAGGTCTGTAATTATTCATTTTGTGTCTCCTCCTGTAAATATAGTTATTATAACACCCTCTTTGAGTTGACAGGGATTTGTCCCTGTTAAAAATACTCAAATTGTATATAAAAGATTGAGAGATTCTTTTGCAGCTTTGATTACAGTATTGATGTTGTAATCGCATCTTTACTCGGCGATTTTCTACTTTTAAATCCATTAATTTTCTGTATCTCAGATGGAGATGTCCGCGTAAAAAATAGGGAAGATCTGGGTCGGTTTTTAGTGAATGTAGTGTTATAAATATATAATGTAATCTGCTTTGGATGTAGTAGAAAATTATGATCTGAGACTAAATTTGTGAAAAAGTTATTGAATTCATTAGCTTTCTCTGATTTATCTGTAATAGTTTCACCTACTATATAGTTTCACCTAGTATCATATTTGCTACTTCCTTAATATCGGTGGTCTTCTTCCTCATGCCGATGAGAGAGTCGACGATACGCCAGCTCTCCTTCATATTGTTTTTCAGTTTGTGATAGGTATCAAGATGAAATTTCTATGTCCTATGATCGTTTCAATGATCTCTTTCTTTAAAATGTTACGGAAAGTATTGTATTCTAATTTTAAATTTTCATTTGGGAATTCCTGAAAATTTTTCAGCTGGAGCATTTTTCTCTTGTATATTCTTGAGTAAATTGTGATTCATCCAAGCCTTTCGAAATCTAACCCTATTTGATTTTTTTGTTTCGTCTTTCGAAGATTTATCCAGACATCCTTTCAATTTGTTAATGAAATAATTAAAAGCCATATCCACGATAGTGCATCTATAAATATCAGACCAGTCAGAGTTCATAACTAGCTTCGCAAATTTATTTTCATCAATTTTTCTATACTGTATGGTGTTCGAAGTAGTATTTTCTAAAATATAAGTGAATAATTCTAACATAGAGTGATCTAATATGTCATTATGACAGACCACACCTTTAAAATTCATCATGTTTTGTATTCTGGACCTTGCATGAATGTTCAGCTTCTCTCTCGACTTCCTGATTTCCATGCTCACTATATTCCCCTAAAGTTTTGTAAAACTTTTCTTCTTCTTTCTCTCCCACTCTCTGTATCTGGGAGATATCTTTCTATGATTTCATTTCTTTGTTCATTTTTCTTCTATCATCGCTTTACTTTCCGTATGATTTAATCTCCCTCTATGTTCCTTGCTTCTCATTTCTGCAGAATGATGACCAGCAGGCCTCTAATACTAACATAATCACTTTTCATTTCAATTATTTTTCCAAATGTGCATTTCCTCTCTTCCAATGTTGTATTTATGCAAAGAAGAAGCAGAAACAATATACATAGATACATGTGAAGTGGTTGACTACCTTATAATACAGGTATAGAATCTGGGGCGACTTCCGGTATTATAGAGAAGAAGCAACATCATTATACATGACTATTATGGGGAAAGCCTTGTAATATACATAGGTATAAAATGAGGCAACAATGCACTAGGCCGGTCTGATCGCCTCCGTTGAAAGTAATCTTTTTTTTTTGCCTTGCCTCTAGATAAACGTGCAAGTGGCAGATGTGAACGACTGTGCCAGTGTGCCGATTCAACTGTGCCATATTTACGATTCAGACTGCGCAAAGCTGCGTCTGTGCTTGGCTCACAGTTTACGTGCGTTTTTCTGTCTGTGCTCTGCCTTCCTCCTGTTTGACAAGACTTTCTATTGTTTGCGCAAATTTGTGCGACAGTTATTACTGCGGAGGGAGTGATGGAATTTGCCGTCAACAAATAGGAGTGTCCTCCACCGAATTCAAATGTACATACAAGGAAAGATTTTTCACGTTGATGTTGATTCATAAAGGGAACTATGAATAACGAGAATAAATTTATTATTCATGTACATGGTTGACTATCACCAATTTCAGTCTAGTGCTGCACAAAATTCAAAATGAGTTTGATTCTGAGCTTGATTGATATTGATACAGTTAGATTGGATACAGTAATGGTTCATGGAATTCAGGCTTATAATACTCGTAGTTTATTAATGAATAATTTCTCATTGATGATTATGATGATACATCATGTAAGGAAAGGCCCACATTTGTGGGTCATAGATAAGGAATCTTTGAGCTGAGAAGATATCCTCTTATAGAGCTACTTAAAATCGATGATATAAAAATTCCTTTTTCGAAATTTTGATCAACGTTTTTCTCCGATTCTATCATCGGGGTGTGGATGCTTTTAATGAGTTTGAGAATTTATTGCATTTCCAAGCATTTACAAAATTAATTGAATATTCTTACCAAGCATGTTTGTATGAACTTTTCAATTTACTATAAATATTTTATCGAAATGACCTGGTTTGCTTGAGCGATCGGGTTCAGCACAGAGGTCGTCTTTTGGCCGTGGTGTCAGTGATGCCTTCAGCGGCTGAGTTGGTCCAGCCTTGCAGCGGCGCACTGGTCCCCGTGTAGGCTCCGTCCGGTTCAGCATGCAGCGGCCCTCTTCGTTGTTTGATGCGCTCGTCGTCCGTCGTCCATCGTCCGTCGTCCGTCGTCCGTCGTCCGTCGTCCGTTGTTCGTCCGCCTCCCAGCCCAAGCACACTGCGAAGTTTTTCGGGCAGCTTCAGTGCGACAGTTCAACAAATAAACAAGCACTCCTAACTCGGTCTATGAAATCTTGGAATTTTATAAATAAAAACTGGAAGCCAAGTTGAGTGAATTCAATAATTATCTCGGTTGTTGACGATGGATGGATTCAAATGGATTAATTATTCAATAATGTATGATATATCACCTCAATATTATACAGCTCAGTATAATTCACTATATATTGTCTATGGCAGGTACTATAAATATTTCAAATGTTTCCGACATCAGATTGGTTGAGTGAAACTGAATGAATTCTAGATTATAATGATTTCAAATTGAATTTATATAGAACAATCATAATCGCTCTCAAACTGATTTGATCAGAATAATTACATTAGACAGATTTTTAAAACTTCATGAATAGTTTAGATCTAATAAATTCGATGATTCAATTTGAAAAAAAAACTTGATTCAACTTTGAAATGACTTTGAGGCGACTTACCGGATAAAGTCTACATTTGCACAAAGAAAACTCTTTTGACATGAATAGTCTGGAGATTCAGAAATTTGAATGCTGACTGTCTCGAGCTGACGTCTCCCCAGCTATTCATAGTGCGTCGCCATTTTGACTAACTTCTGGAGTTCATGAACATTTTAAGTTTTGATTCTCCATCACAGTAATTCAGTTCACTATTTCAAATTTTTATTTCACGTTAACATATTCCCACAAAAACTAACAGAGAGTAGATTCTTATTTTATTTAAACAAAAGGATGTGCAGGCTGCTTGAGTCAAGCTCCACTCAACATGTTTCGAACACAGAAAACGACTAATACACTTTCTTGGAGCATTGGAATTTGAAATTGACAGGTAATGTACATCAAAATTCCTTCTTCCATGTGTGGTAATCTGTTTTATATGAATTTCGGTATTTTAAGAAATGTCAGTGTTTTGAAGATTGTGATTTTTCACGTGGTCTTCAAGTTTTTATGATCAACAATAGATATTCCAGATGTTGAAAAATGAGATTCATGATCTTGATCCCATTACAAAATAGTGCAACTTTTATTTATATAGACATATTCGTTTTACAATGATCAATTACTTTTCCGGAATGGAATGCAAATGTTTGAGGTTGAGCTTCCTCAACATTGAATTACTTTGCTTCGACTATTTGCTAAAATGAATTAGTAAAATATAACTTAAATCTCAAATAATAATCTAGATAGTTTGTTTTTATAGTGATAATTAATTTCTTTCGGTATTGCGTTGTTGACAACGATTCTCCAAAATTTCGACTTATATGTTTGGTTTCAGGCCAGTTTTTCTTTAATTTCCATTTTCTTTTCATAATCATGATTTTTCAAAGAAATATTGAGCTAGTCGTGACAATCAATTAACTTTTATTTCTACGGCTGATAAAATTATTAATAAAAAATACTAATTATGAAGAACCCTCTATTTTATCACAACACAATTAGTGCCACCTCGTTTAGAGTCATTTTTGAGTGAACACTGTGTTGTGATAAAATAAGAGGTATTTGATAATTTTTACTGTGTTCCATTAATTTTAACTTCTATAAAACTCAATTGATCATCTTAAAAACCTTCTTATTGAGAATTGAGGGCCTATGAATCACTAGTTTCAGAATTATTGATAATTGATAATAATAATAATAATATCGAGTGACCTGGCTGGCTCAGGTTTGGTGTCAGAGTTTTCAGGTCGCAACTGATCAATTTCAGGGCCTCTGACGACCTAACGACTGCTTTTTAGGCAGCCGGGACCGACGGCTTAACGTGTCCATCCGAAACACGGATTGATAATTGATGAGGAAGTTGAAATACTTATCAAACGAGTAAAACTGGATTTAACGATGAAAGACTGCTTCCTTGTTAATTTCTGTTCATGATTAATGCTTTTTGCGCACTTTTCGCTGATAGATCATAACGATATTGGATGATTATGAGTTGAACATTCCAATGAAAGCTCGGTGAAATCTAAGCATTGTGAAATAAGTGCTGAAGTGATGTACAGTGAAGTAAAGATTCAATTTCTTTCCACGAAGTGATTAAGTATAACTATCAATTATTGCCTCTCAAACTGTTAAATGTATAGGATTACACTCTCAATTTATTGTTGGGATTATATTCGGACTAATCCCAACACCATAATATATGATTATGATGATTCCTTGGAATAACAGTTGGCCCTTTAGAGGTGTACCAAAAACGGATTCGGAAAAAATCACAAGATAAGCCCAGAATCATTTACTTCATTTTCTCTCAACTTTTTCGAGAACAAAAATGAACAGAGAATGTTCCAAATCGATTTAGAAGATCAGTTAATGTGTAAAAATGTTAGATTAGAAGGGATTCGTAAAAACATCGAGAATACGACCAAAATTTGCGTTTTTCCAATAGTTTTCTTCGTGTTCTCATTTTCTGTCAAACTATGTGTCAGGAAATGATCAAATTTGATGAACAGGTTCATCTGAGATATACAAATGTTGCATTAAAAGTGCTCCAGAATAATACCAAACATACCCCAAAATCTGCGTTTTTCTGATTAATCTCAGCTTTTTTGAGAATGGATAGTCAGAGTACGTTCAAATCTGATACTGAAATTTGGCTAGGGTCTAGAAATATTGTGATGTGAAAACTTCAATATTTCGTCAACTATACGCCTAAAATCGGCATCCTTTCAGAGTTTTTTTTTGCGTTTTCTCACATTTTCCAAGAATTGATAGAAAATATTAGAATTTGGTAAAAAGGTTTAGCTGAGATAAAAAAATGTTGTTTCAGGAGGGCTTTTCTCTAACTTCAAAGATACGCCCAGAATCAGTGTTTTTCTAGCGTTTCTTAGCTTTCTCAGCTTCTCAAAGACCAAATCAACATGAAGCGTTCAAATTAGGTACACATATTAGGTTCAGCTAGTGTCTAAAAAGGAAGTTACGCTCAAAATCTTCTATATTTACAGGTTTTTCATCATCTTATAAATATATAAATTGTTGAAATTTGGTATACAGATCCGTCTAACTTATTTCGGGGTTTGGAATTGTTTTCCTAACGTTTTCAAAAACAACTGAGCTTGAAAGTGTAAACTCAATATACAGAAATGGTTCAGCGTTGGTTATAAACTGGAGTTGAAGACGACTAAGACGCATGCCAAAAATTTTATTCTTCACTGTAGACACTATAATCAAATTTCACCTTCTTCTCCGAGACTTGAAGAATGGAAATTTACTTGGAAAAAATACTGAAATGCATGATTTAATTCCAGGGGTGAATCGTTTACATGAAGGAGGCATGAAAATCTCAACTTCAGCGATTCGCAATAATTTATTCATTGCAAGATTATTCATGGGCTTTCATTATCTGAGGCGACCATTCGTATTTGCCTGGAGTCAACAATTCCCACAGCTAGAGCGATTTCCGCCCTCAGTTAGCGGGTGTTAATGGAGCCGAAAACTCTAACAGCTGCTATTTACTCCCTTTACCCATCATTTACTCACTCTCACTCTCTATTTTTCTCTCTTCAAATAGGATTTCTTTGTTTCCCATTCCCTCTCATTGTCTCCCTTTCCCACAATCTTGGAGAGTGTCTCTCTCTCTCTCTCACTTTCAATTCAAAAGCTACTCTCTATCACTTGTCTTCGACCTCATTATCTCTCTTCCACTTATATGTTCTATTATCCTCAGAATATCTCTCTTGTACATCTCATAATGTATCAATCAATCAATCATTTTATTCAGTAAAATGCATTACAAAATTGGTCCCGTTAAACCTAAAAGATTTTACAGCAGGTGCCTACAAATAATAAAATACATAAATAGAATGAATGCTAACATTGAAAATAAACAAAGGAAAAAATTTTTTCATGAAACTGGGAGTTTAGGAATTTAAAAAGGAGTATGGGGTATTAGATGAACTAAGGATGAATTAATTGGGTGGTATAGGGTTAATGGGAATTGGAAAAAATGGAAAACTCAAAAACTTCAAATCATAAAACTAAATTGAATTTAAAATGAAATAAACTTGATACTCTATAGTAAGTAAGCATCAAAGGATATCAATCTTATTCAGAATTAAGGATAATACTAAATGAAAAATACAATAAGTGATAGGGAGTCTCAAACGTTAATTATACATCCATATAGTATATGAAAATTAAATGATATATTAATATATATTATGAAAAATTAGATAGTCACTCTAAGGCGGCGGTGTTTCACAGATACTAACATTCATTTTACCAGCAAACTAATATTTTGTAATTATAAAAAAATTAATGATTTTTCACTATCTAGTGTAGATTAAAGTGTTGGAGTAGTAGTGTCACAAATGAAAATCATTCACAATGATAAGTTGGAAAATATTTTCCTTGGAATAATCTCGAATGATGATAAGGAGCAAATTAAACAGTTTTGGAATAGTGTATTTCAATGATCTTTTTCCGTACAAATTATTATATCTAGGAATTGAATATACACTGAATGCTCTCAGATTATATTGAGGTATAGGTGCAAATTGTCGGTAAGAATAATTATTTCTGTACATTAATGCTAACTTATATAGATGGACATTTTTTGGAGTGAGTGTGTGGAAAAATCGTTGAACGGATAGTTTATCATGAATTGTGAAATTTAATCGGTTAGATACGGACATTATACATTTGAGGGTTCTGAATTGGATGCGCTCTACCCTGTCTAATAGGTAGTTTGCAGCACATCCCCAAGCCTCGATGCCATACCTAATTAAGGATTCTGATAATGATTTATAAATTAGATAAAGACAATCTGGTGGTATATTTCTATGTAAAAAGAAGATTTGAGCACTGATTGCACGTAACTTTTTCGAAATATGTTCTATATGTAATTCCCATTTTAGTTTATCATCCAAGATTACACCAAGGTAACGGGTGCTATTTGTAACTTTCAAAGGGGTACATGAGCAGGTATCACCATTATTCAAATAAAGACACTTACAATCATGATTTGTTATAACTGGAGGATCAAGAACTTTAGTATGGGGTGTTTTGAAGTGTAGGACTACTGTCTTAGGTTTATTTATAATCAAGTTCCTATCATGTGACCATCGAAGAATATTATTATAGTCATCTTGAATCAATTTTTCGGCTATTTCAAAATTCTTATTAGCTACTATCAAAGCAGTGTCGTCTGCATACATGAAGAGCTCTAAATTTTTTATCACAGATGGCAATCCATTAACGTAAATTTTATATAAAATAGGAGCTAGTATACTTCCCTGTGGTACTCCTACATCGCATCCATAAGATTGACTGGTGTATTTATCTAATTTTACAAGAAAAGAGCGGTTATGTAAATTACTCTTGAACCAATCATAATTGTAACCAGAAATAACAATCTTAGGCAATTCATTTAAAAGAGACTGGTGATCTAGGGTATCAAAAGCCTTTGAATAGTCAGTGAATATAGCCAGTACATGTAGTCTATTATTAAGATGACAGTTAATTAAATTTGTAAATTCGACAAGAAGCTGTTCAGTGCCTTTTCCTTCTTGAAAGCCATATTGAGAATTAGTAATTATTTCATTGGCTCTGAGGTATTTGTTCAAAGATGCAGATACATATTTTTCAAAGATTGAGAGTTTAGCAATAGGCCTGTAATTTGCTAGACAGCTGCGAGGTCCACATTTGTGTATTGATGTGACTATGGCTTTCTTTAATGGCTCTGGAAAAATGCCTTTTCTTATACTCAAATTAATCAGATTGGAAGTTGAATTACATATTTTTTCTTTTATCGTCTGCACATCGAGAACCCTTATATTATCAATACCTGGAGATTTGTTCTTATTCAAGTTATTTATTATTTTCAAAACATCATCTGAGTTTGCTTTTTTCATATAAAGACTTTGATTTGTAGGTGTATGTATATTTTGCATTAGAATATGGTGGCATTTGTGTTTTATATTGTTTACGTTCCTCCTGAATGATTCCGCAAATTCATCACAGATATTTTCCTTAGAAAACAAGCCATCAAACTCACGTAAGATAGAGTGGTCAGAGTCATCTCTTGCTCTTCGCCCCAAAATCCCATTTATGCATTTCCATGCAGTTTGATGTCGTTCTTTGCATTTTGAAAGTACATTATGATGAAATTCTTTTTTATTTTTTATTAATTTATTCACTCTATTTCTAAGTATTTGAAAGTTGAAATCTTGTTCAAGTACGATTTCTTGTAGCCAATTTATTTGGAAGTCAAGTTAATTGTAGGAATTGCCATAATTGATTCAAGAACAGGGAAAAATTATTTTTCTAATTTATAATTATTGCCGGGGAGAAAAAGATTTGATTGATTGGAGAGGAAGTTTCAGATTATTAATCTAATAAATTTATACTCTATGCACTCCAATCATTGATTGACTTCCAGAATCAAAATTCTGTCATGAAAAATTTCTTAAAGATTACACTAAGATTCAACACAAATTATACTGCAAGTTATATCGCTGCAAGAATATCTGATTGAACAGTTCAGAGTCTTTCCTTCTATTCAAGCCAGTTGAAGGTAATGTCCCACAATATGAATTAGCTTAACTGAACTTGTTGTAGCTAAATGTCTGTCATGTATCGATTAACGCGAATTATAATTTGAGTTGAGAGTTTTTAATACCCTGAACAATAGAGGAAAGAAAGCATAAGCGAACTATCTCATGCCATCTACTCTACATGCCTGAACCTATAATACTTCAACAGGTGAGGAAACCTTATGGAGGATTTAATTTTCCGAGAACAATATCCCTGTAATAAACGTGCCCAGCTACAGGGAGGAGAAAAAGAGGACAAATAGAAATAATCAGACGGAATAATAGAGCTGCTTGAATAATTAAAAAAGAAGAAAGAAAGAAAGGCAACCCTCGTGATTGTGATTTCCGTCGACAGTCTCACGACATGCATTACAAAAACAAGACTTGGGACTCTTTTTTATGTCTGTTGAATGAGGTTGAGGGCGCTGACTCACGGCAGACGAGTCAAGACTGGAGTCAACTGATTGAGAGGTGAAAAGAATGTGATCAAGTGATGACTCTGACTCAGAGTCAGTTGGTGCTTCGAGAGACAGCAGAGACAGGTAATGTTTCTGAATTTTCCAGAAGTCCCTTTCGAGCCTGGTCGTCTGCCTTCCGTCTATAAACAGCAGCACAGCTATCCACTTTTAAAGAACTCGGAAATGGGATTTGAACAGTAGTAATGCACTCTTTTGTGCTGCCAGAGTTTCTTTGTAGCTCTGTTTATTGTTAGATTACAATGGCCGGTTTGATGGGATTTCGTAATTACTGTCATTAACATTTCAGAGATTTGTTGGAGTGGAGAATGCAGGCAGCTTCGTACCGTCGGAAGCGGGTGAAAAGATGAATGAGTTGCTCGTTTTGCCTTAGTTACAATTTGGAGTGGTAAAATACTGGGTCAAGATGAATGATTCAATAAATTCTCACTGTATGGAAATTAAGAAAAAATACAGTTGCACTGAGGCATCATAATTTATATTTCTGGGACTTATTCATGAATATCATCGTTCTTTATAGTAATAGATAAATATGTGGTTGTAGTTGTGAGGAATAGACCTAAGAGTGCCAGGATACTTTTTTCAAGAACGACGGATTCATGATAAATTTGAATAAAGGGAGCTTACTCAAATGAATAACCGTGGATGGGTTTTTCGTCTGTAATTGTAAGTCTGGATAATTATTTAAGAATCATAGAGATAATAATAATAATAAATTCGACTTTATTTCTGCTTAGAAATATACAAAACAAGTGAAAATTAAGAGTAATAGAAAACTAAGCATGCAGTAGCATGCTAGTTTTGGAAATGATAGGGATATTTTATTTATTTATTTATTTATAATTTTTACAAAGTAGCACTGATTGGGAGAGAAAAACTAAGGATACTCCTTGAACTATTTCTCTATAGTCTATTTTAACTATTTTTTTTAATTTAGTCCATTTTCACTAAAAAACAACGAAAACTAAGAATTTTAAATTTTGATAGTTAAAATCAGAATAAAAAACATTTTAAAGAACATTTTTAAAGATATTTATTGATATATGTGAACAGATAAAAAAAACACAAAAACATAATAAAAAATCTGGTGTGGCGCACTCACACAACTTTTCTTGCCGTTATGAAAATTGATCACCTGACGCTAGTGTTCCCGCGCATCTCAAGTCTACTATTCAAAGATTTGAGTCAGCGGTGACAGGGCAATAACGCTGGAGACACACATGAGGTCTGTTATCTCTTCATAGTGAATTATTTAGAAGAATCAACAATAATTTGCAATTGAATAATCACATTTTCTCGAATTTGAAGCTTATTTTCAATTTTAGGTGAAAATGTTACTGAACATTGATAGTAGAGATTCTCATGCTCGATCTACTCCACTTGATTTTTTTCGTTTAAATTGTATCTGAAGCCTGATAATTGGGAATCTAAAATCGAACTTTGCATGGATGGGGCGGAGCTCCTGAAATTTTTACAGATATGGGACTTGTGGCAGTTGATAAAGCTTAACAATGACTATTCAAGGTATGAATTCAATAATTGTGGTATCAGAGGCTTATATAATGAACTTCTGAAAAGCTACCTTCAGGACAGAAAACAAACATTAAACTTGAATGGTACATCAGTTACAGATCAATCATCTAGTTTTGGTCTACCGCAGGGTACAGTTCTATCCCCGGTATTATTTTTGATCTACTTGAACGATGCTCTAAAATTAAAAATACCACATTGTACCCAAATTTCATTTGCTGATGATACAGCCTTAGTTTTTTCGGGTGAATCCTGGCGCCAAGTATACCAATCTGCTAATGAGGGTTTAAAAATTATGAAGAATTGGATGGATAATCATATTCTAACTGTTAACTTGAAAAAAACAAAGTATATCACCTTTTCTCCGACACTAGCAGGTCAACCTGAGGACTCATTGCATTTGAAAATGCACTCTGATCCTCACTGCTTGAATGATGGGTTGAACTGTTTGTGCCAACAAATTGAAAAAGTTAATTCTATAAAATATTTGGGAGTGATGGTGGATAGATATTTAAAATGGGATACTCATATGAATTACCTATCTTCTAAACTTAAATTTCTTATTTATAGTTTCTACAAAGTAAATCAATTGAAAGACCTGGATGTAAAAAGATCAATTTATTTCGCGTATGCCCACTCGCTGTTTCAATATGCGATTGAAGCTTGGGGTGGTGCATATGATTGTCACTATAATAAAGTCTTCACACTACAAAAGCATCTTATAAGGGCAGCACTGGGTAAACCAAGACGATACCCAAGCAAGAAACTTTTTGAAGAATTAAGGGTTCCCACACTAAGACAGATGTATGTAACTAGGATTGTTTTGCACTTAAATAAGGATAGAAGTAATCTAGAAATTAGTAATATACCGTACCAAACTCGTTCATTAGCATTAAATAATTTCAATATCAACTTAATAAAACTAGTAGTTTGTCGAAACCAATTCACCTATCTTTGCAATATATTTTCAAACAAAATTCCGATAAAACTAATTAATTCAGAAATTACTAAAGCACTTATCAAGGAAATGAATGTATGGGTTGAGCAGAATATATATTTCACAATGCCTAAATGTTAATAAATCTATTCATTATTCTTTTGAGTTTTGAATGTCTTTCTATCTTTTGTATTATTTATGAAAATTGATTAAGCACTGGGATGTGCTCACAACTGAAAATTTCATTTTTTATTGTATTCTTCTTCATTAGTTTGCATTTAGAAGATTTAAATGTAGGCTGTATGACTTGTTTTTTGTTATTACCTGTATAATTGGTTTTAACACGAAATTATTCAATTCTTATCATTGTATTATTTATAAGAAGCATTACTATAATATTTATTATATAGGTTTAATATTATTTCCATTTTTCAGTATTGCTATAGGCTACTTCGTACTGTTTGCTTTATGAACTCACAGCTAGCGAACAAGTTTAACTTTGCTGGCTGTGCCAAATCATTTAGATCTATTATAATTTACATTTTTATTATGCATTTTGTATGTATCATTCATGTGATCAAAATCGTTGGAGCCATTTTCGAGAAAATTGCGAAAAACCCTGTTTTTGACAACATTTTCGCCATTTTAGCCTCCATCTTGGATTGACTTTGATCGAAATTATTTTTGTCGGATCCTTATAGGGGAAGGACCTTGAGTTTTAAATTTCAAGTCATTCCGTTAATTGGGAGATGAGATATCGTGAACACAAATGCTCATACACACACACACACACACACACACACACACCACACCACACACACACCACACACACACACACACACACACACACAACACACACACACACCACACACACACACACACACCACACACCACACACAACACACACACACACACCACACACACACACACACACAACACACACACACACACACCACACACACACACACACACACACACACACACCACACACACACACACACACACACCACACACACAACACACACACACACCACACACACACACACAACCACACACACACACACACACACACACACACAACCACACACACACACACACCACACACACACACACACACACACAACACACACACACACACACACACACACACACACACACACACACACAACCACACACACACACACCACACACACACACACACACACACACACACACCACACACACACCACACACACACACACACACACACACACACACACACACACACCACACACACACACACACACACACACACACACCACACAACACACACACACACACCACACACACACACACACCACACACACACACACACCACAACACACACACACACACACACACACCACACACACCACACACACAACACACACACACACACATACATACAGACCAATACCCAAAAACCAATTTTTTGATTTAAACATAATCGCGCAAGTAGTATAAATAGGGGAAAAGTCATATTTAGAATACATAAATGACAACTAAATGTAAAATTATATAATATCACTATTTGAAATTATTAAATATGCTCAGTTAATATATTTAAATATCAGTATTATTAGCATAATAAGAATTATAGAAGATCAAAGTTCATAAGATAAATTATTTATCTAAATTCCACTGATGGCCGAACTTATACCCTGTGATTTTATATTTAAAGTATCTAATATTATTGTAATATTGAATTATGAAAGTCGAATAATTGAGCTATTAATAGAAATCTGTAAAATGTATGCTGATATGAAAATCATGAAAGTTATTAGTGGATGCTATTAAGCAGAACAAGAGTTTTAATTGAGCTATCTGTGATATTTTCTTGTGTATTTTCTCATATGTCATTGGCTCTTATTGTTTCATATATTATTTCTTGCTCGTTGATTTCATTGTAATTACATATTTATTGATTGAATGGTGTATATTTCATTTTTAATCCTGTCTTCATGCATGACCGATCTTGTACTAGTATTTTTATTTATTATCATTGAAAAACTAATAGAACTATCGACCAACTATATTCTTCATCGGATAAGATGGATAAATCAGCGATATACAGTATCGATCACTAAATCTTCAGAAATAATACGTTCTCAAGATTTATTCAAATGGTTCAACCCAATCGCTGAAATCAAATTGCCTGAAATACAGGGTAATAGTGTTAAGTCGAAGCAGTACTTCAACCTCTTCAAAATCTATAATTGTGGAGTTAGTCAATGCAGCGGTAAAGATTGCCGATTGACAAAACAGCAGCATTTTGCAGCAATTGATAGCAGAATTTGGTATAAGCTCCTCGAAGAGCTGGTAAGAACCGTATGGTATCTTTATTTCAGCAGGTCTCAAAATATCAAAAATATTCAAATTTAACATGCTCTACCGACAGACTGCCAGCTGGGCACATGTAGGTCAAATACGGCCATACACAACATGCCACAACAAACGTGGGGCATATATTACATGTAACCCCAAAACGGCTTTACAATACCTAGATCACCTCATACGTATTCAAAAGAAAGGTACCTGATGCTCTGTTCTTGAAACAGGAAGAGTTCTATAATTGAAACGGATTTCTCTCAATAGTATATTGATCATTATTATCGGCAGTTAAATTTGTCTAGAAGTGACCCGTGACCCTGTGACTCTTTGAAGAATTGATTGACTTAAGAGAAAGTAATCAATTATTCAACATTATCTGTCCCACGGAATACCTATACTGATAAAAGTATTGAGAGAAGTTCATATTATGCGTTCTTCAACCTATCTCAAAAACAAATCATAATATGAAACATTACCTTATTGAAACTTTTGATAAAAATTGTATAATAAGTAGATAAGTAGTATAAGTAGGCTTGAAATTGTTTTAACCATCTATTTATCGAAATATTATTTGTATTATTAGTATATTTTTTGGTGTGTAAAGAACAAAACTAAACATTATTATAACAAAAATGCGTTTTTTACAATTCAATGAATTTGGAAATTTATCACACCATCAACTTACAACAAACTAGACTAAGATGTAAAACATTCGATGAAGCAGCACATGTGGACAAACCGGTGAATAGTGTCTGCTCCGTATTTTAGCAGAGAAACGATCCTTCGGCCTTATTTTGACTATGTGCTGAACAGAGAATAAGGCTTATTTTCAATATTGGAGGCACGAAATACAACAGACCTGGCGCTGCGCTACGCTGGCGCTGGATTACAGCCAGAAGGATGCTGTACGAAACAGGCAAAACAATATTCCTACTTGAGCCTCCGCTTGGTTGCGTCTGGCGTGGGATATCAATGATTGCCAGCTTATTTAAGCTCCAAATACCATCATTTCTCTCCTTTCTTATTGCTCTCTCCTCAAACTAACTCCTTCTTCTTCATCTCAATACACAATAGACACCACAATGAGAAGGGTAGGACAGTGAGGAAAGCGAATTACATGTATTCAAGGAAGATGCGGGAGGAGAAATAGATGAATAGAGAATGATAGAGTGAGGGAGACAGAGAAAGGATGAGGTAGAAAGTGTGTGTGAGGGACAGACATAGATAGAGAGTGGTAGAGGCGAAGAGGGGGAATAGGACAGAAATGATAGAAATAAACCGAGCATTATGTGGAATCAAGGCTTCCTGCTGAGTATGGATGGAAATATATCATGGGGTTGTAGAAGGCGTATAATCTTCACTGGATGTTCCACCGTTGGCGCTTATTTTTGAGCCTCTTTTTATGAGTGGACGGAGTTCATAAATGATTAGGAATTGATTATTAGTAAAAATATTGTGTGAAATGTGACTGCTATTCTTCATCATCAATCAATGCAATCAATCATTTTCAGAATTAATTCACATTGATAGATCATCTCAGAAAAATTAAATTGATACGAATGGAGTAGTTATCATGAATAGGGAATTTTTTTGTAGAGAAATCAAGTAACCATGCTTTTACATGATTTTAAACTGATCGGTTGAATAATATTAATCCAGTTGATTATTGAGGCAATAGTATGAGCTTCTTAGATTTAACCCTCCATGCTTGGAGGAAGGGGAGAATACGATCAAAATTGTGTGAATGGATCACTAAGAGTAGGCTAGACTGTAAGTAATGATGAAAGAATTAAAAATACGATATTTCATTCATCAGATAAATAAAAAGTCAGTAGAACATGATGACACAGAATGATGACTTGAGGGGATGAGGGATGATAAAAGAGAAGAGCTGATGAAAATGTAAAAAGGAAAACTTCCTGATAGTCTGACTCATTCATTTGAAGATAGTGAAGAGTGATGAAACTATTAATTCGGATTGGAATGGAGAACGTCTTATTGGAGTCATTTTCAAGTTGGAAAACTCTTGAAAGTTCTTCTTCAGCAATACTAAGGAACATTTTCTCAAATACAGGACTACATGGGATGAATCGCTCCAATACATAGACAGGCAGGATCACCGGTTGCTTACTTTTAATAATATGAAAAACTGTAATTTCTGTTATTTTATCAATTGCTCTTTTGTATTTCGTCCTCCAAGCATTATCTTTTCTTTTTTTATTCAGAAAATGAATAAACAATCAAATACATCCCAAGAAGCAAATACAATATTGTTTTCTAATCTCCAATATGTGTTCCCTATACGCTACCCTGTCTAGGGACACTTGAATATAAATATAATAAAATATTAAACATTCTTTCGAATACTTTGCACTGCTCACAATACTACTTCAAAACACGTGACATGAATCATGCTTTCCACTGTGAATTTGTATTAATTACACTATTCTATAAGAGAATATAATCTTCTAACTCAGTAACCAATGGAATTTATGCTCCATCATACCTCCATGCTGTTATGTAATTATTCTGCTGTACTTATGATATTGTCTCTTGCTCCACTTTTAATCATGTATGATCATTGATATACACCATCTTGGTTCAGATTCAATAAATGCGAACATTTATCTATCGGTAATCGTGAATTAA
This sequence comes from Nilaparvata lugens, assembly GCF_014356525.2. Lineage (NCBI taxonomy): Eukaryota > Metazoa > Arthropoda > Insecta > Hemiptera > Delphacidae > Nilaparvata > Nilaparvata lugens. Next base: position 847,174 of record NC_052511.1, read on the forward strand.
TGCTATTGGTATTTATATAGCCCTAGATAATAATTATTGGAAATTGAGGGCATAATTAACTCACAAAGTAAACTGACTTGAGTAAGCTCACAGATTCCAAGAATCCCTATTTATGACAACCCAACTGCTGCCGGCACCAATATGGCAGGTTTCACTTTATACTGTCAGCATTCGTTATGAACAGCATTAATGCTTCCAATGCTGCTAGTTGAAAGCGAATCTTACTATATTATAACTATGCAAAAGTTTCATCCGGTTATCAAGTTGATAATCAAACTGAGCCATGATAGTTTGCAATTGACGGCTGTGGGGCTGTGAAGGCTGAACTCGATAATAATGCGCCAAGTCAATTTCGACATAAGCTGCACTGCATCATAACAAGAGGCTACTGCTGCAGTCTCAAATCTTCAGCCAGCCAACCTGTATTAGCATTAGGATCGATAGAGCTAGGGTCGCCATCAGCTTGCAGTTCACAACTGTGGCTCAACAACTGTAAACTGATACAGTTAAAATCAACCTTAGAATCCGTTAGTAGCTAGTAATTTGTTGAGTCATTGCTTGATATAAAGCCGTATTGTCTTGTACATAAATAATATATAAGCCTTGCGTTGATTGTGACATGCTTATGTAATGTCACTTTCGACTTATATGTGCCCAGTTGTTAGTAGTCAGTAGAGCAAATGAGATTTGAATAATTTTTTATATTTATGCGCTTGCTGAAATAAAAATACCATATGGCTCTCACCAGCTCTTCAAGGAGCTTATACCAAATTTTGATATCAATTGCTGCAAACTGCTGTCGCTTTATCAATCTGCAATCCTTACCGCTGCTCTGATTGACTCCACTATTATAGATGCTGAAGATGTAGATGAATATAAGGATTCTAAATATTGCACAAGACAATAAGGTACCGACACCAATCCAACTCGCTACCATCTGACAAAGGGGTCAGCAGTGTGAGATAATTCCGAGTGTGATCAACGACAGTATTTTAGTTAGAATTCCTTATACTTTTTATGACTTGTAGAACTGCTCAGGCCTAATTCTATGACCCTGCGTTTCAGTCAATTTGACTTCAGTAATTATGTTGAACCATTTAAATAAATCTTGAAAACGTAATATTTCTGAATATTCAATAATCAATACTGTATATCGCTGATTTAGCCAATACATTCGGTGAAGAATATAGTTGGTTGCTAATTTTATTAAATCATCAATAATAATAAAAAATACTAGTACAAGATTCGTCATGCATGAGGACAGGATTATAAATGAAAGGTACACCATTCAACAAATAAAATATATGATTATACATAAAATTATATCCAGCGAGCAATAATAAAATATGAAATGATAAATGTAAAAACAATGTGTGAAAGTACGCAAGAAAAAATATCACAGATGGCTCTTTCAAAATCTTATTATGCCTACTAATATCGATTGATAGTACTGTAATTTTCCTATCAGCATATATCATATTTATTCATGTAGCACAATCTGTCGATGTGCTTCCGCTTGTCGAATAAAAAATTATATTTTATATTCCAACAATATCAAAATTTAAATATTAATTCTTAGATTATGAGTTCGGCCGTCAGTGGAATTGAGATAAAATAACTTATCTTAGGAGCTTTGAGCTACTGGTAATTCTTCTTTAAATAATACTGATATTCAAATACAGTATTGAGCACATACAATAAATTAAATAGTGATGGATACTTGAACATTTAATTCTCATCAATGTTCTCAATAAGACTTTTCCCTTTTTTATAATTACTTGTGCAAATAAGTTTAAATGAAGCTTGATTTTCAAATGAACCATTCAAAGAGCTAGCTTCATCAAATTTCTATAAATTCGTTGCACTGAGGGCCCTCTAAAATACTTTACAACTCACGTGCGCCGATTTTTCACAAATTAAAAGATGTGGCATGGATTTGCCTCGTGTGTCCTATGCCTTATTCCTGGTGGGCTGCTGTCCTCTTCTCCAATGGAAATAATTACTTTAATAACTCATGTCATAGAGCGGCTTCGCCGATTTATTTCGACTGTTGAATAGGGACATTTAAAATTTAAACTGGCGAGAAATAAAAATTAATTATTATAAGGGGTTCAGTCTAATGCTCTCATATTGGTTGGCGACCCGGTCATTCTCTGGCAAACAAGTGGGCAGTTGATCCTCCCTTATTCTTTCTCAACGATACTTCCCATTTCTGAATTTACATAAAATTTGCATAGCTTCTCCTATTGGTGGATTTCAACAAATCCCCAATGACGTGATTTGATACTGTCAAATAGTTCGTAATACAAAGGTATAGTAATAAGTTATATATGAAAATATTTACACTTAAATTTGATCCTATGCTAGTAACAAACACACATGCATTTTACAATAATTATAGATTTTCTTAATTTTAAAAAAGGCCACGTGGTGACTTTTTGAAATATTTATTTTTAGCGCCTACTAAATACTGGATCCTGATTGGTACATCACCAGTTTTTTTACAAAATGTGCTATTGTATTAATACGCCTAATAAAACTAGATCCCATCTCCTTTTTATTTTTATTATATTTTCATGATTTTTATTTACTCTTATATATACAATAAATACTTATATATTCTTTTAAACGTTTATGTCCTTTATTTTGCATGCTAGAATCTACAATACCCTTTCTGTCCTCGTTTTATTGAGTACTGTTTACTTGCAATTATTTTGCTGAAAATTATCTGACTGAATTTCAGATGTATAGCTTGATCGCTGCTGATGTTACCGACAAGCGTTATTTACAAAGAACTTAACCTCAAATACAATATTATTATTTTTATTAAATAATTGAGAAATGATTTCCATTTCGAATTGTTGCAAATAATCTTAGCTTTTATAGTCGTTAACATCTTATCTTTATTGTCGACTGATAATACAACTGATAATAAAAGTTTCTGTTTTTTTTTAAGTGAGACCTAATAATCCCTTTCAATGAATGAATTTCGTATGTGCCAGAATGCACCGTTATATTGTGTAGAAAGGCTTTTATTCATAAATTTTCATCCTAGTCCATCAAATTTATGTCCATCTATTAATGCTGAATGAACTATCCATGCTCAATGTATCAATGAACTGTCCATTTTACACTGTGTCTTGCTACAGACGTCAATCCTAATATCACCGTAGTTGACAACAAATTTGAATGAGAATTTCCATATTCTGCTGTATTTTTCGGCCTATAATCTTCAACTCTCTATGAATTTGAAGAGTTCACCATTCATTGCCTACTCATTATTAGGTATCTGATGTGCTGTTCACATAATGAAGGAGGTGAGCGTACGATTCAATCCCCATTTTTAATTGAATGAATATTTCTGCAATCAAATATTGATCAATGATGGAAATTATAAATAATGATAAAAATTGGATTCCACTTGAAATTACCGTACATCGGCAGTCATTGATACATTTTCAAATGAAAGCTTGTAACATTCTTGAATAGGCTTAACATTATAGGATGTCTTCATCGAAAACTCTTATCTGCAAGTGAAATTGATCACTACAGTTTATTAACAGAAGATAGAAATAATATCAATCTTTCTTGAAGCTTAGTTCATTACTAATCAATAATTCCAATGAGTAATATGAAGATAGAATATAAAACAGCAGTAGCACTAGGGATCACAGTACTTCTGATTTGGCTCAATAAGTCATCTCAAAACTAGCTCATACTCCAAGACACTCAACTCCAGCATCATACTTCAATGAATCAATAATGCATCTATAATGAGAAGCCACTCAACATGTCCCATAGAGCTGCTCACATAATGGATTGCATCGCAATTTGATTTTGTGCTGCCGGATGAAAAATACGAAATAAGGTCGAGTAGAGCGAAACATGCATTCATGACCAAGTGCTGTGATCATCATGTTCATGTTAATGAAACGTTGACAATCACGATGATGATGTCCTCATTCTTAAGATGATCCTGATTTTGATGATGATGATGATCTTTTTGATAACGTCGGTGATGACCTCGACGAGGAAAATAATGATGATGTTGATGTAGATGGTTGAGTCTCGAGGAAAAGCTCGGCTGCCATTGCACTGCTGCTGATATTTCGAGCTTTCTGTGATTTTTAGAGATTGAACGAAATGATTATCAACTTGATTTTGAAGATGATGACAATATTTTTTGACCGCACTATGATGATGATTATGGTGCTTATAATGATATTTATCTTCTTTTGGAATGTGATTTTCTTGTTTGCGCTGTTAATGTTAATGTCAACAACTGGACCTTTACTTACTCTATTGTAGGCTACTGATCTTGATTTCCATGTTGATTCTACATAAATTATGTTCCTGTTCGTGTTTGAGACGGTACTGGTGATGACGATTTATGCACTTGATTGTGATGTTGATGTCGTCGATAATGATGATGATGATGATGATATGGTGATGATGACTTTGTTGATGATGGCTTCAAGCTTATTGGCTGAAGGCGACAGTGCCTAAGCGTTAGTTACTATGGAGCTGCTGAGCACCAATTCACTTCCAATCACCGATGTATCGACAAGCGTCGATGCTTCAAATTGGATTTTAAATTTTCAGACCCGATTAAAAAAATCTGTTTGCGTGCGCGTCGCTCGAATCTGCGCTCAATTTTGTCTCGTCGCTACCTGGCCTGGCTGTAATTTCCGATTGTAAACAATCTTTTGCCTTTCGCAAAATATTCTGGCGTCGCGCTTTATACTGCAAACAAACCTGCCCACGTTTGTTTAAAGTTGAGCCACCAGTATTGCAGCTAATTTTTGATGTAGCCTATTTTCATTTGAAATGGATTTGTTTGTCAACAAAATACTTGCAGTTGTGATAGAATGATACTAACTGTGATCAGTGAACAGATGAAATGAAGAGAGAGTTCAGCTTTGAAATAAATTATTACTCTATTCACCAGCATTGAAGAGGTTTCACATCGTAATATTCATCAGGAGACTTCAGTATGTACTATATTATGAATCAACATAAATATAATATAATTTGATTTATGAAGAGAACTGGTTAATATTAGGCTTATAATGAGTTCGTAATCACTTCCATTCCAACAATCCTTATAATAATTACTATTCCATCACTTGCAATGTTGAAAAATTTCTTGATTCTGACATTTGTAATTTTATCTACACGCTTGTTTGTAATTAAACATATTCTATAAATCCTCATAATTATTATACTGTTCCACCACTTGTTATGTTGAATTCTGTTGAAAAATCTGTTGATTCTCACACTTTTCTTACGTGAATCTCATTGAATATTGATTGCTACTTATTGATCCTATGTAATGTTTTGATACCTGTACAATCATCTTCAACGTTCTTTTATTAAGTCGATGAATAGAGACTCATCCGAGTTTCACCATGACTCTTATCATTCGAAATTCATCACGAATTTCCAATCCAATGACTGGTGTGATCAACTTCTATTTATTAAATAGTTGTTGTTGGGGGAGAGACTCAAAGGTTATTCTACATCACTTCAGGATACAAACATAACGGATTTCAATTATGAAGTCTGTGTCCAAGCTCAACCCAATTCCATACATGGAATTTCCATATCAAATTACAATAATTCATGACAGATAGAAACCTCAGAAGAAGCTTCTCATCATTTATTGTTGCTAGTTGGAATCCACCTCCAACCCAAGGGCAGCAGCTAGTTCGCATTAGGGCCAGATGATGGATAGTTGGTTGTATTATTGAGGAACAGGGATCAGCGAAGAAAGCATGAAAAATAAGAGGGAAGATTTATATTTGTTTTTCTAGTTGTGACGTGGCCGGTGGACAGGATGAGGAGAGAAAGAGAGATGCTTGACACCCTGGGGATCACGGGGAAAGTATTCTTGTGAGGAGGAGAAAGTAGATAAAGGAGTTGGAGTTGAGGAGTGGGGGGACACAAGGCCTGCTAGATGGCTATAATCTCTATGTTGAATAATGGTTGTTCTGCTAGAGGAAACGACAAAGTATGGAACATGACAAGCGTCCTTTTGAGCTGTTTTGCCCTTCCTGCAAACCCAGGCCACGTTGCACGCTCGCGTACTTGCGCGTGTGAAACCGACTGGGATAATTCACGGCCTTTGTCTTGCTTCAGTGTTGAAGAGACATGATGATAATACATTACTTGGGTGCACTCCCATCAATGCTTACAGGTATAAGCAATGATGTACAGCTGCTGGCTCTAGGCTGCTTTGAAATGTATTGGTGAAGAATGATCCAGTTTTGTATTTGAATGTGGAAATCTCAAGGCGGAAAAGTAACGAGAGGGTTGCGATTTGTTTCGATTGTTTTGACTGAACATTTGGTGATGACAAAAACATGTGGATGTCATGTTGGTGAATCGTGACTGAGACATGACGGTTCTGTTCACTCTGATCACTTCCAATGATTTTGTATTACACTGTCCTCCGGACCGCGAACGCCGAATACACTGGAAGCTACATATCAACCTGACCGTTTTGTCCGTACCATTACTGACTATTCAACTCCTTTTTGAATGAGAATTTACACTCAAGTCTGTAATTTTGAAAAGAATTCATACTCCACTAATAAAATGAAACATAGATCACTATACTCCACACTGAGAGCAAGCACTATTCATATGTAGCTCAGGTGAATTTATTCCAATATGCCTCTCATGTGATGAATCAGAAAAAAAACATATTCCTAGTCTACATGTACTTAGATGCTATTCAAATCCATTTACTCGGACCGTTCAGTGCAATGATAGTTCCAAATATTGATTAGATAAAATGCAACCCAGATATAAACTCACTGAAAATATAGCTTCAAGATAAACAGTCTGGTGTATCGTTTTTATTTACTAATATATGCCCCATGTTGTAAAGCCATTTGTCTGATGTTGCATTTATATTATACCAGTACTGTTGCTATCATCCCTAGCTTGCAAATAAATTTGCAAAAAGTGAAGGCCGTCCGACTCGCAAATATAGCCTACTGAGGCTCTGACCACAGCTCTAGCTCAGTGATAGATGCATGAATATTTTCAACATAATGAACCACCATGGGTTTCAGCAACTGATAATTAAGATTATCTCTTGAAGATACTGAAGAATACCAGTAAGGAAATCAAAAAGATATTCAGTGACTGATTATCAGTAACCATAATTTATATTCAATCAAGAATAATGAAAATCAACTATTATTTTTCTAATTCAGTTTCAAAACGCTCATCATTAATACAGATGTGCACTCATTTATCCTTCTGAAATTCCTCGAGACTTACTTCGCCAGTTCTAGAAGTTCTCTGGATCCTTATATTTATAATATATTGCAGACTTATTATTATAAATATCAGTAAAGATTTGTTGACTGAATAATATGACTATCATCAAAGGATGATGAGTAATAGTTGCTCTGAATAAGATCAATCTTGAATAATTCACTAATTGTATATGCTGCAAAATAAAATGCTTGGTACCAAGACAGCTAAACTGTATATCACGAGATGAATCAGGAAAATAATAAAAACTTCTAATATTTTGTATGCTGACAAATAACAAATATATTCCCATAAAATATATAAATATAAATTTTTATAAATATAATCCCATATAAATAAATTCTTCAATATCTGTGGTATCACAGGAGTAGTTAGCATTCACAATACTGTGAGCTATCATATATAATTTTATTAATACTGATATATAAAACTTCAGGTCGATTCAGAATTTGAAAAATTGGAAGCTGTTCAGTCTATAGGTTCAATAGAATATATTCCAATCATTAATTAATATTTAATAAAATAATCATTTAATATTTCAGGGTATGGGATTCGTGCCATGCATGGAAATAAGCTTTCTACGTTAATCAAATAAATTCATAAAAAGAGTTCTTACTAAATATATTATAGTGTTCGACATGTTGCGAAATTTTCAAACTTGAATCAAATTTATATAGCACTTTTGAATAATTCTCCAATTCACTAAAGAGGCCTCAGTTTAATGAGCCCATTAAAACCTAACACTCACTCAAACGACATTCGCTGAAGTTCTTGTAGAATGATTAATTATCTCCAATAATTAATTAGTCGAATCCTCTCGACCCCGCTGGGCTCAGGTATGGTCCAGATTGCATGCAATTTTCTATCAGTATTAAATGTATATGGGAATATTTTACAATATTAAGAACTCTTCAATATTCACTGAGTTTATAAACAATCAAACATTAATTACAAATACTTAAACATTTGAAAAGCGGCTGGCTTGATTTTTTTTTTAATAATTGGAAAAGAACCCTATCCTCATGTGCTGCTCCTATCGGTCGAGATCACAAGACAGAGAGAGCATTTCTTGGACAAATTTTCATCTCTTCTTCTAAAATTTGTAAGCCCCCATCTGATTGGTTTTCTAGTCTTTGTAAGACGTGATATGATTGGCTATTTAAGATTTAGGGTTATAATAATGAATACATTTACTTTTTTATGTGAGCTTTTTACACTCTTGTTTTTTCATATATTTTTAGATACCAATGAATATTCAAAATAACATAATGATCATTGTTTTTCCATCACATGAACCTTTCTTCAACATAATATAATATTTAATAATAATCATCGAAATAAAATATATTAATTCATAATAGTCGAGTGATCAGCCAGCTGATTTGCTCGCATAATAAATCAATAAGCTGTTGGCTGATCTAAGATCATGAGACATGCTAAATCAAAATAAAGAATTCTAACCTCAAATCATGCAAATGTTTCTTTTATAATCTGCCAATAAATAACTAAGTCGCTTTATAATTTTATTTCTGCCAAAGAATTCAAACTAGTGCATAATTATATTTTCCATGCTTCTCTTATCGCTTTATAGATAGTATGACTGCTTCTTATCAAAAAGAAGATCCGATTTTATTAGAGTGTTACCTTGACTATTAAAGTGATACCTTCATAATTTTATTAAAGATAGTTTGCTTTTTTCTGAATTATTTTATTGTGTCAAACGGATCGTCACAACTGAAATACAATTCAGATTCCTGGACACTAAAACTTGAGGATATCTTAACAAGAGTTTAGGTGGAATTCCATTGGAATCCAAATGAATATTCAAACTGATTGGATGAGGTTGATTTCGAATGATTTACTCTGTGTCCATTTATTCATTCATTCAGTGGAATCTTGATTAGAATCTTTACAACAAGTTTGATTCATGTGAGCTTATTTGCTTATTCAGAGTGGAGTAGCTATAAAACATATCCACTTCACATATTCGAACCTGTCTTGGAATTATTCTATTGTTGAATCGATGCTCTTGTATATCTTATTTGGTCTACTTTGATTGTTCAAGAATTCCTTCCCAGGGAGTATATATATGCTTATGCTTTTTTCAGGCCCAGTTCATTAATAAAACACACAAACAACAACATATAGACAAACTAATTAATCAAACGTACATATAGGGTCTATAATATTCAACATAAATATGTCTCGTCGGGCTTTCTTCATTTTTGGTAGGTCAAATGCCAAGCTCTCCCACAGTCCCCTCCAGCCATGACATGGCACGCTCATCCGCCAGGTGAATACCCCTGAGTCCCCCTTTATAGGAATACAGTAGACAGTCTTCAACTAAGTGCTGCATCGTCTGCACATCTCCACAGGTGCAGTGGGGGTCAGTGGCTATGCCCCAAGTAGTCTGTGCTTGAGCACACCTGTCTGTAGATGTACTAAAGCGATTCAACCTGCACCAAAGTTTCCTCTTCAAATCCATTCCAGGAAAAGGCACAGATGGGTCTTCCACCAACGTCTTATTCTTAATGTTGACCTGAAACCATTCCTGCCGCCACAATTCTATAATATCTTGTCTCTCAATTTCTGCCAGTCGGAGATAATGCCTAGACCTCAATCTTTTAAGGGGTGGATTCAGTATATCCTTCATCAGTGGCAGCTCTTGTCTGGAGGATAAGCGGCTCATCAACTCTGATAAGTTCTTTCTTTTCTTCTCAATGCTGGTGGAACAATGTTGCATAGGACAGGCAACCACTCAGTTTCAGTGGGTCTTATGGTACCACTTATTTTCCTCATCGTCTCATTCAGGGTGATGTCTATTTTCTTAGTATGAGTGCTGTGCTCCCATACTGATGAACAGTATTCTGCTGCACTATATACTAGTGCCAGGCTAGATGTTTTCAGAGCCTTCACACTGCATCCCCAGCTTGTACCAGCCAACTTACTTATAATGTTGTTCCTGGTCTTCAGTTTGTTCTTGAGACTCTCAAGATGATGTCGAAAGGTTAGAGTTCTATCCAGCTTCACTCCCAAGTAGCGAGGGGCCTCACAGTGATTTACTCTCTCCTCACAGAAGACAAGATTGAGTTGACGATTAGCTTCTCTGTTATTAAGATGGAATGCCGTGCTCAGTGTCTTAGCAGGATTTGGTCAAAGTTTCCAGTCAAAAAATACTTCCTCAGAACACTCAGGTCCTTGTTCAGTTCTCTCTCCACCAATTCATATTATGTTGATCCCTGGGCTATAAGAGCAATAACATCTGCATAGATCAACTTTCGTGCCCTGGTGTCTGGAATGTCTGCAGTGTAGAGATTGAAAAGCAAGGGTGACAGCACTGAGCCCTGAGGTAGTCCATTCTGTAAAAACCTCAAGGAACTCTCTTTTCCTCCATGCCTCACTCTGAATGTTCGGTCACTCAAAAGAGCTCTAAAGAGACTTACCAACTTTCTGCATTTCAGAGATTGAGCCATCTTTGTGAGTAGCCTGGCCTTCCATACTGTGTCATAAGCTGAGCTTAGTTCCAAAAAAACAGCGCCTGACTTCAATTTCTTTTCAAATCCATGTACAATGAATGTGGCAACTGATAACACCTGTTCTTCACAGCTTCTACCTTCTCTGAAGCCTGCCTGTTCAACTGGGAGATTCTCCTCCACTCTGCCACTTATCCTTAACAGGATAATCCTTTCAAAGAGTTTATGTGTGACTGACAGGAGAGATATAGGTCTGTAGCTAGATGGGTCTTCCTTATCCTTCCCTGGCTTCAGTACAGCAACAACTTTTGATTTCTTCCACATTCTTGGTATTCTGGCCTGATCAATGATTGCTGTGACCAATTGAGACGGCCAGTAGATTACATGTGGTCCTAGGTGTTTGATAAATTCCGGCATTACACCATCAGCTCCAGGTGATTTCCCACACTTTATTCTCTTTATTGCTTCAATTATTTCTTCAGAAGTAATTGTGTTCACAAATGCCGATCTCTCAGCACACTCATTCAGTGCTCTTCTGAGACGCCTTTTCATTGCAGCTTTTTCACTCTGTGGTATACTGGGACCTGAATTTTGTTCAATCTTGTCTGCAATTTCGTCAGGCATGGCTTTAGATGTTGTGTGGTATATTGAACTTGCAGCCCCCAGTTTGCATAGCAAGTTCCATGACTTCCTGCTGTAGTGTGTGAAATCCATTTCCTCCATAGCTGCAATCCACCGATTGAGCCTTTCCTTATCAAGACTCTTTATCAAGTTCTGAGCTGTCTCATTACTTTGTGAGGAATTATACTCTTCCATTAGGGCATTGCAGCTCTCATTCCAACAAGGGATATAGCTCTTCCTGTGACCTCTAGGTACTGCTTTCTTGGCTGCTGCAAGAATCAAACCCACAAATCGTTTGTAATTATCAATACTCACCGGAAGGGAGTGTTTCACACAGTCTCTAAACTGTCTGCGAACTATGGCTATAAAACTGAAACTGTCATATTTGAAGAGTTGCGGACTACTCTAGGTGATTAAGTGGAGAATCCACCACGATTACTCATCGAATTAGAAAAAAACAACTTCTATGACAAATTATCGAGGTACAGTGGGATGAAAGTACTGGTAGTTCTCAGTTCCCAGTAGAATGGTAAATCGTCTAGTTTTATCTGAGCTCAGGGGCGCAGCGAGCAAGAGTCCAACACTCTTCCATTCTCTCTCTCACCCACTCACTCTCTCTCTCTCTCTCTCTGTCTCTCTGTCTCTCTCTCTGTCTCTCTCTGTCTCTCACTCTGTCTCTCTCTCTTCCTCTCTAAAGCGTCCAACTCTCCCGACTGAGCCAAGTCTCCTTAACAATTAGCATCCATCCATTACATCCATTTTTCACGCTTATCTCGACTTTTGGGCCCGGCTCTTCTTTATTGTTAAGATCTAGTCCAAGCCGTCGGGAATACCGAACAGTTTAAGAGCATCAAATCCTGTGAGGGCATGAGGCTCACTACTGGCCTTGACTTTCTTCTTCATCCCTCATTGTAGGCCTCTCATCGTCTTCATCTTTCGCAAGTCATAATAACGTTCTGGGAAGATCATTATTCTTCTTCCAGAAATCTCTTCTCTGGTAGAGAAAATATTCTTAGGACATTATGGTTGAACATTATTCTATGTGTTTCAAGTTTAAGATCCTTCTAATAATCACATATTGGTGAATAGCCTGCTCCATGAGAATGTAAAGATTACATGATATATTTTATGGCAAAATGCTCCTACAGATTGATGAACCTTTCACTAGCTCTCTATCACTTCATCACTTATATCATTTCAGCTGATAGTGAAATCTCATGGTTTGAATCCAAAAATAGTGGTGAAAATTCATTATTTATCTATATAATAAGAGAGAGTAGGGTTATATTCGTTTGTTCGCATCAAAACATGTCAACTTGTGGATTGCATACCGGAAAAATGGGAATGATTTGGACCTCCAATTTTTGCACATAGATTCTAAAAATATCAATCTCTTGCAACTCGAAGCCCGAATTTCAACTTTCCTTCTAGATTTTTCAGAGTTAATACTCAAATTTCATTATTGGTACTTACGATTTCATAAAAAAATCACCAAAAGAAATCATATGGTCGAAAAAGGAAACATCTGTTTCTATTATTGCTTTCTACCTGATACCACTTAACCTCAATTATATTGTTTTGATAATCAATTGATAAATACTTCTAATAATAAGGATAATATTTTCATTATGAATATATTAATAATAGTATTGCTAATAATGATAATAGTATTAATAGTATAATATAATAATAGTATTGCTTTGATAATAAGTAACAAATATTTTCATTTTCACAAACTCTGTATAATAATATGGTGAATGTGAAACAGCTGCATCAAAGAAATTATCTCAAAAACATCGTTTTGAGAATTCGTTTTCCCGATGCAATGTTTAGGCCTACACGTGGCATGGATTATTAATTTTTCAGCTAGAACAGTTTTTTTCAGACAAAGTGCAAATAATAAGCGTCTACAGTTTCATCAATGCTGTATCGGCAATATGAAAACGCATGCAGTTAATATGTTTTTGAATAAAGGTGTTGATATTTACATAAAGAAATTACTATTCTCTCCCATTTTTATTTAACTGAAATCCCAAAATTTTTCGAGCCCTGATAGGATGACTGACTCACTGTACAGTCAGTCAAAAATTTTAATAATGGAATGAGGGGTATTTTGGCAAGCTGAGCAAAAAAATAAGGTCATATGCACCTTTTCGTTATATCTTCAAATGAAAAGTGAGTTCTGTGGGTTGTCAAACCTCCCTCTGAAAGGAAACTACTCAACTTATTCGATATTTTAGTAAAATAACATTGATCATCATCAGTCTGGCAGTGACTGCCGTTGAGAACAGTCGATGAGACTAACGTTGCGATAACGATTATCTGCTGCCTGCTCGCCAACCCGGTGTAATATTTTACGAGTTTACGTTTGTTTCGGATAATCATGTCGCTCTGTGCTAAGTGTAATTTGAAATTTCCGGTTAATACTCAGGACGTTCTTAAGTGCTCTAAGGCTAGTTACATACACATCGATTTTTGGTCGTACGATATTTTACCGTCACTATGAATTCTATCAGATTAAACGGAACTTGGCAAACATCATATGTTTGAAATCATCTGTTCAATCTAATAGAATTTATAAGGACGGTAAAATATCGTACGACCAAAAATCGATGTGTATGTAACTAGCCTAAGTGTGAACAATATTATCATGCTACGTGTACTCGCATAAGAACAGTTGCCAAATTGTTAGAATAGAATAGAATAGAATAGAAATAGTCTTTATTCATCAGATGTAAGAAATACATTGGAACAGTGTCAATAGATTAAATATATATATATAGATATAAATAACTAGGCTAGCCTAGTATAGACAAAAACGTTTCGTCAAAAATCAATGTTAAACTCTTCAAACGAATACAGCGACAATTTTACCAGATATTCCCTTAGATACTTTGCAAACATTGTTGGATCTTCTAATATTTGGAGACTGCTTGGCAACTTTACAAAACACTTCTTACCTCTGTATATGGTTTTTTTCGTAAAAAGATCTAATATTATAACCGTGAGTGTTATTTCTCAAGTTTGTGTCACCAAATTTTTGAAAAAGACTATAACATCATATATGTATTGTCCATATATTGTTAAAATTTCCAGGTCTGAGAAAGCTAATTTTACAGAATCAGTTCTATTGAGGTTCAGCATAATTCTTATTGCTCGTTTTTGCTGTTTTAGAATTTTATCAAGGTTACTTTTACTTGTACTACCATATATGCAGAGACCATATGATAGATGTGCATGTACTACTGAGTGGTATATAGATTTTAATATTTGTATACTACATAAACTGGACATTTGACGCAATGCATATAGACCTGGGGATATTTTTTTCACAACATTGGCAACATGATTTTCCCACGAAAGGTTACTATCTATTAACAGACCAAGAAATTTAGTTTGATCTTTACAATCCAAAAGGGTGTTATTCATAGCTACGCTTGGACACAATTCACTCCTGTTCTGCCTTGTTGAAAAGGGGACTACAATAGACTTACTTGAGTTCAGCAAGAGATTTCGGCTATTCAGGTATTCATTAATAGAGGACAGGCCTACAGCAGATGAGAGTTCTACATCCTCAATCGATTTTCCTGAAAATATGATGTTAGCATCATCTGCATAGAGACACACAGAGGCATGTGCTCGAACCACATCAGGCAGACCCTTGATGTAACATAGGAATAGTAAGGGACCCAAAATGGACCCTTGAGGGACACCATACTTTAAACTTCTTAGGTTAGAGCGATAACTGTATTTGTAACTATGATTGTTTTTCTCCTCAGTATGCTCTACTTCAACAAATTGCTGTCTGCCAATCAAATAAGATGAGAACCACTTCCTCTCCTTATCATGTACTCCCAATTCCTCTAATGCGCGCAAAAGAACATTATGAGACACACTATCAAATGCACGTGTCATATCTAAAAATATGCCAATAATTCTCTCACCTTTATCTATTGTATTTATTATGGTATCTATGAAATCCACCATTGCTGTAATTGTTGACTTTTTTGAGCGGAAACCATGCTGTTCTTTATCCAATAAATGGTTTGCTTCTAGGTATTTCATTAATTGAATATATACCACACGTTCAATGATTTTTGAGAAAACTGATAACAACGCTATTGGTCTGTAGCAACCTGGATCTTTGATGTCACCTTTTTTAAATATTGGAAGAACTTTAGCTATCTTCAGTTTATCAGGAAATTGACCTGCTATAAGGGATGAATTTATAATGTGTGTTAATGGCTTGATTATAGCTCGTAAAACTCGTTTCACTACCGTTATTGGGATATCATCTGGCCCAGAAGAGTGTTTGTTCTCAAATGACATCACTATTTTATGTAATTGACACTCAGTAATAGGTTCAAATCTAAACCTCAATGAAGATTGACAACAACGTGGATTTTGTACAGTTACAGGTCTAGAACCATTGGGAATATCTGGTTTAACAAACCTATCAACAGCCGAAACAAAAAAATCGTTAAATATATTGCTCACAGTACTAGGATTCGTTGAGTGTATACCATCGCTTATTACACTTAGATTTGAGTTGTTCTTCCCATTCTTACCCACCTCAGCATTTATAATTTTCCAAGTTACTTTATTCTTATTTTTAGAATTAGAAATTTTCCCATCAAAGTATTTTTGTTTATTCTTTACAATCATAAGTTTAAGAGCTTTTCTATTATTTTTTATTTGAATCTTTAATTCTTCTCTTTTTGTTTGTCTATGTAAATTCTCTAACTCTAATAATTCTCTTTTTTTATCAGTGACCTCTGGACTTATCCCGTTCCTACTATCAGTTTCTTTCATAGTTCTCAGGATTTTTGGAAAATTAATATTAAAATAATGTGAAAAAGTCGAGATAAAGACATTGTACTTTTCATCCACTGGTGATTGATAAACCTCCATCCAATTTAAATGAGCTAACTCTCTATAGAACACTTCTAAGTGGCAGTCATCAAATCTACGACAAAATTTCCTGATTGGCTTATCGCGGAACACACTCATACCTCGGATCTCGAGCAGCTGCGCATCATGGTCCGAGATATGAGTGATTATACCCGATATCTTTAAACTATCATCAGCTATGTTGGTAATAAAGTTATCTATCGCTGTTTCAGATGTGGTAGTAATTCTTGTAGGGAAATTGACTTTATAAATCATATTATGCATTTTCAGTACATTCATGAACTTATTATATGTGTTATTTTTCTCCAGAACATTGATATTTATGTCACCTGCAACGATAACTTTTTTATATTTTTTACATAGAATTTCAAGAAGTATTTCTAACTTTTCTAAGAATGGATCTAAATAACAATGCTGAGGTGTTCTATATAAGCAAGCCAGGACAAAATTAAAATTATCAAGTGAAAACTCAGTTAAACAACATTCAAACTCTTTTTCAGTCGTTATTGACTGAATAGCAGGTAGATTTACACGTTTACATATTGAGAAAAATTTATTGTGCACTAGAATCATGACCCCACCCCAGTACTGTTAAGTCTAGAAAATTGTGAACTTATCAGATAGTTTGGTAGATTTAGTATTTCTGTTTCAGCACTTGACATTTTATGCTCTGAAATAGCTAGTATCTCTGGCTCCAACTCCTGTAAATTTATTTTCAACATTTCCAATCGTGATGGTAGGTGTTGAACATTTTGATGTAATATAGAAATCTTGTCAAAAACTGATCTATTTTTATGAATAGAGGTCTGATTAGGAGAAGTAACTCTCTTTTGAGCCTTGTCATTTACTGTCCGTTTAAAGTGCGTCTATGTGAGTGTAGTGTACCATCAGCAACGTTATCAGCCAGTTTATCAGTGGAAATAGTATAATAATCTACAGTGCTAGAAGAGTCAAGATCCAGTGACAAATTATGATACGCTTTTGCTATAGAATCCGATATGTAGCGCTTTCCCATGAAAACATGTCAACTTGTGGATTGCATACCGGAAAAATGGGAATGATTTGGACCTCCAATTTTTGCACATAGATTCTAAAAATATCAATCTCATGCAACTCGAAGCCCGAATTTCAACTTTCCTTCTAGATTTTTCAGAGTTAATACTCAAATTTCATTATTGGTACTTACGATTCCATAAAAAAATCACCAAAAGAAGTCATATGGTCGAAAAAGGAAACATCTGTTTCTATTATTGCTTTCTACCTGATACCACTTAACCTCAATTATATTGTTTTGATAATAAATTGATAAATACTTCTAATAATAAGGATAATATTTTCATTATGAATATAATAATAGTATTGCTTTGATAATAAGTAATAAATATTTTCATTTTCACAAACTCTGTATAATAATATGGTGAATGTGAAACAGCTGCATCAAAGAAATTATCTCAAAAACAACGTTTTGAAAATTCCTTTTCCCGATGCAATGTTTAGGCCTACACGTGGCATGGATTATTAATTTTTCAGCTAGAACAGTTTTTTTCAGACAAAGTGCAAATAATAAACGTCTACAGTTTCATCAATGCTGTATCGGCAATATGAAAACGCATGCAGTTAATATGTTTTTGAATAAAGGTGTTGATATTTACATAAAGAAATTATTATTCTCTTCCATTTTTATTTAACTGAAATCCCAAAATTTTTCGAGCCCTGATAGAATGACTGACTCACTGTACAGTCAGTCAAAAATTTTAATAATGGAATGAGGGGTATTTTGGCAAGCTGAGCAAAAAAATAAGGTCATATGCACCTTTTCGTTATATCTTCAAATGAAAAGTGAGTTCTGTGGGTTGTCAAACCTCCCTCTGAAAGGAAACTACTCAACTTATTCGATATTTTAGTAAAATAACATTGATCATCCATCCATCTATCATCATCAGTCTGGCAGTGACTGCCGTTGAGAACAGTCGATGAGACTAACGTTGCGATAACGATTATCTGCTGCCTGCTCGCCAACCCGGTGTAATATTTTACGAGTTTACGTTTGTTTCGGATAATCATGTCGCTCTGTGCTAAGTGTAATTTGAAATTTCCGGTTAATACTCAGGACGTTCTTAAGTGCTCTAAGTGTGAACAATATTATCATGCTACGTGTACTCGCATAAGAACAGTTGCCAAATTGTCCAATCTCGGAGCTCGAAAAGAATCTTGGCAGTGCGATAAATGTAACACCAATCCAGGAACTCCAGAGGACGAGCAAAATTCAATCCTCGATGCAATTAGTTTGCTCAAAGAAGATTTCAACTCCAAATTGGATTCACAGGCCACGCAATTGTCAAAAATCACTTGTATTGAAGCATTGGTGACAAAAACAAATATTTCCATCGAAAGTATTAAAAAATCACTTGAAAATGTGAAATCCGACGTGAAAAAACTGCAAACCGAGTATGCTAATTTAAAGAAGCAAAATTCTGACCTATCTAGCGATCTATGGAGAGTGAAGCAAGAACTGAAAGACATGCAACAGTATTCGCGTAGCAACAATTTGGATTCATAGGAATACCTCAAACTGAAGGGGAAGACGTTTATGAAATTCTTAAGACTGTCGCCGCATGTATTGGCCAACGTTACTCGAGAGAGGACATATCTGTTGCCCACCGAGTGCCTCTTACCAAGTCTAGCAAATTGAAATATTCACCCATAATAGTTAGCTTTATTTCAAAAACAATTCGAGCGGAATGGCTGTCAGCTGGTAACAGAGGGAAACAGCATCAACTATTAGCGAAAGACCTCCATCCGACGATGCCTCCTGAGAACGTCTACATAAACGAGCACCTGACGCCTCACTATAAGTTCGTGCTCTCATACGGCAAGAGGATGGTGACTTACTATTATAAATATCAGTAGAGATTCGCTGGCTGAATAATATGACTATCATCAAAGGATGATAAGTAATACCGTAGTTGCTCTGAATAAGATCAATCTTAATTAATTCACTAATTGTATATGCTGCAGAATAAAAATGCTTGGTACCTAGACAGCTCAAACTGTATATCACGAGATGAATCAGGAAAAGGATAAAAACTTCTAATATTTTGTATGCTGACAAAAACACAAATATATTCCCATAAAATATATAAATTTAAAAGTCTCTTATGAATATAATTCCATATAAATAAATTCTATAATATCTCAAATATCACATGAATTGTTAGCATTCACAATACTGTGAGCTATAAAATATATATTTATTAATATTGATATGTGAAACTTCAGGTCGAATTAGAATTTAACAAATTGGAACCTGTTCAGTCTATAGGTTCAATAGAATATAGCCTACTTCAATCAATAATTAATAATCAATAAAATAATCATTTAAAATCTCAGGGTATGGATTCGTGCCATGCACGGAAATAAGCTTCATATATATATATATATATATATATATATATATATATATATATATATATATATATTGTGACGATTCGTTCCAGTGGCTACTTAAAAAACTAGTTCTTTAAATCATATTATGAAAATCAAGGCAGAGGCAGCAAACAATCTCGAAATATAATGGTTATCAACGTTACCGTTTGATAACAATATCAAATTGAATCAGTCTCTTCCAGTAAACCAATTGAGTTCATATTACTTATTATATTATTTATTCTATTAATTATGAAATTATTATATTAAAATCACATCTATAGGTTAAGGGAATGTTGTGGTAAACCTAACCTAGAACGTTTGAACGCTTAGAACACCAATATAGAGTCGAGATCATTCAGACCTGCTTATTGTATAATATAATGTGATGGCATGTTTATTTGTGAATTATTATTTTTCGTTATTGTGTAGGAAAAAAGGAATCTATAATAATAAGCTGATCAAAATCATTAGCACAATAAATGAGTTTATTTTTGAAAAACAAATTATAAAAAAGATATAGTATTCTGATGTACAATAATAGCAAAAAGTTACAAATACTCTTTGTATGTAAGTCTACATTGACAAACGGTATTATTTAATTTAATTACATTTATTGTTTGGATTATCAACAAATAAATATTAAATAGAAGCGATCTTGCTAGATTTATTCCTCTTTGCACGAACAACCAATCAGAGGACAAAGAAAGGGATACCAAAATTTGAATTGTTGAGATGCAACACAGAATGTCGAGATCTCTGTTATTGTAATTTTATGTATTATTATTAATTCACCTACACTGTTGGAATTGAACTGTATTTTGAAATGATTGGATTATATTTATGTTTTAATGTATTTATTCGTCTTGTAAGTCAGGGAATTGAATGTAAACAAAGGAACCATTTATCATAAAAAAATGACGTGTGCACTACGTCACTACCAACCAATAGCAATCGTCCTATGCAAATTAGAAACAGAGAGATTCATAGAATTGTGAATTTAATTCGGGGAAGATCTTTCTGCTCTAACACTGACCTGCCCTAGTCACACGTTTTGAGTAAACTTACATTTTTGTTGAAAAATTTTATGTAAATTATTTTTTTAACTGTTTATTTGTGAATTTAAATGTTAATTGTAAAGTTCATTTTGTTTGTGGAAATAATAATTAACGTAAAATACCCGATTGAATCTACATGAATCGCAGAGTAATATACCAGCAACACGTTCTACTTGGAGGCCAGAAAATCCAGCACATGGCAGAAGAATAATTATTTGCGAACCAAGGAAAAAGGAAAACAGAGTCGCGTGAGTTGTTCTTCCAGTAAATATATTGGGGTCCCATCTACGATTCATGAGTGATATAAATTCTAGTGAAAATTAATGGTCATGACCAGATTGTAATCAGGGGAAATCCAACGTTAATCTACATTATAATAATCATCATTAAATTAGATTAATTTATAATAATCTGTCTATCGATCAAGCTATTCCAAAGCAGAACTCACAACCCTGTAATTATCATTTTAGCATACATCTTCTTTCAATTCTTGAATCATTATTAAATTGTAATTTGTAGCCTACATGTCTGGTATTGGTAAACCAGAACACGTTACACCGATCATCACTATTCACTTGAAGATTATTATTCACTATCTGCTTATCTTGAGAATTGTCAATATATTGAAATAACTGAGCATATCTTCCAGTTCGTTTCTTTTCTGAAAACCTTGATATCGTCTTTGACACGTTACCATTGGTATTGTGATAGACCTCATATGGTCAGTGTAACAAGTCGAGAAATTAATTGAGTGGAAGGTTGTGGATGGTTGCTAATGTATCAGTGGATCATTGCGGGATTAATAAATATAATTCTGCTTACATTTGCTTTTACATTGGTCACTGTCGGCAGCTTAGCTCATAATTTCCAGACTAAATTAAACAGTGTATGCGGCGTTTTGCAGGATTTAAGTCAATGTAACCCAACACTGATAGGATTAGATTCTGTACTCGAACCTCTTTTCGGAAATATTATATTTATTTAATAAAGTATTCATTATCAATTCTGATAGCGGTAAGAGGCACAATCATACATGGATTTGTGATCTATATCTTTGTTCGGGTTGCATTGGCTCTTTATCAGAACAAGAACCAGGTAATAATTTCAAGATCGCTTTATTTAAGCTCAGTACTATTGGAACACTCAAATCCTACATCTGGGATAACCTACAAATTTCTCAACCAATTCAATAAATTCTCAGGTCTGATATTACACAGAGGGGCATATATTTATGTACCCATAAAAGTGAGCACTTTCATAAATTTATATATTTTTTGTGTGGTCCATGCCCTCCCTGGAGCTAGGCCTGTCACAATATCAAATATATTCATAAAAAGAGTTCTTATTAAATATATTATAGTATTGACATTTTGCAAAATTTTTAAACTTGAACCAGATTTATATAGTGCTTTCAAATAATTCCTCAATCCACTGATAAAGGCCTTTAGTTCAATGAGCTCATTTAAACTTAACACTTGCTCAAACAACGTTCGCTGAAGCTCTTGTAGAATAATTAATTATCTCCAATAATTGATTAGTGGAATCCTTTCGACTCCGCTGGGCTCGTGTATGGTCCAAATTGTTTGCAATTCTCTATCAGTATCAAGTATATATATATATATATATTATATATATATATATATATATATATATATATATATATGGGAATAATTTACAATTGAGAATTCTTAAACAAACACTGAGTTCACAAACAATCAAACATTAATTACAAATACTTGACATTTACAAAAGGGACTGGCTTGATGTTTTTTAAATTAATTAAAAAGAGACCCTAACTCCATGTGTTGCCGTATCGGTTGAGATCACAAGCCAGAGAGAGCATTTCTTGGAAAAATTTTCATCTCTTCCTCTGAAATTTGTAAGCCCTCTTCTGATTGGCTTTCTAGTCTTTGTACGATGTGACGTGATTGGTTACTTAAGATTCAGGGTTTCCTCAGCTTTTGTTATACAAAATAAATAAGATTATACTTAAATAACTTATATAAAAGCCTGTAAGCATTTCAATCTTAATATATGATAATATAATATTGAATACATTTACTTTTTTATGTGAGCTTTGTACACTCTTGTTTTTTCATACTTTTTATTTTTCAATAAATACTCGAATAACATAATAATCGTTGCTTTTTCATTACATAAATCTTTCTTTAACATAACTATAATATTTAATAACTATCCAAGTGAAATATAATTTAATTCATAAAAGTCGAGTGATCAGTCAGCTGATTTGCTCGCATAATAAATCAATAAATTGTCGATTGATCCAAGATCATGTGACGTACTAAATCAAAACGAAGAATTCTAACCTCAAATTATACAGGTATTTTTTTTTTTTTTAATCTGCCAATAAATAAACTAAGTCGCTTTATAATTTTATTTCTGCCAAAGAATTCTCATTAATGCATAATTATAATTTTCATGGTTCTCTTATTGCTTTATAGATAGTACGACTGCTCCTTACCATAAAGAAGATTCGATTTTATTAGAGTGCTACCTCGACTAAGCTAACTGTTCTTTCAGTTTCACAATTCTATTGAAGATAGTTTGTTCCTTCTGAATTATTTTATGATGTCAAAACGGGTCGTCATAAATTTATAGAGTTTTATACCCAACTTATTCTAGATGCAGCAAGTAGGCTACTAACTAGTGGACGTTCTCAAGCTCCGGTAAATTCTATTGTTCAATTAGATATACTGTACTAAATTTCAAATCTCTTTATTTCTTTACTATCCTTACCTGTTAAGTTTCTCATACAAGTTTCATCTGAATCATTTCAATCCAGATTCAGCCTTATTCACAGACAATAGCCTATGTAAGGTTATTTCTCATTACTGTCATATTCTGTATACTAGCAAGAACCCGTGCATCGCAAGGATCTATTTTAAAACTTGACAAAATGAAAACTTGACATAATGGAATTTTGAAGAATTGAGAATAGGCCTATAATCATCCTTGGTTAATTAAGAATCCATAAGCAAAATTTCAAGTTAATTAGTCCAGTA
This sequence comes from Nilaparvata lugens, assembly GCF_014356525.2. Lineage (NCBI taxonomy): Eukaryota > Metazoa > Arthropoda > Insecta > Hemiptera > Delphacidae > Nilaparvata > Nilaparvata lugens. The sequence continues at coordinate 870,973 of NC_052511.1, forward strand.
GTTCAGACGTGATGATGCGTCAAACATATTTTCCTATCCCGTACGTGCATAAGCCAGCTTTACTTTATATAATTAATATAGCATTAATAGCGGGCAAAGTTTATTCTTTTGCTGGTGATGCCATACATAACACGTAAATTATATATACATACGTAAAGAGATATTTATGATTTTGTATTATTACTTTCTTATTTTTAAGTTAACACTTGTATTTTGTTCAAATTTATTGTTCATCATATTTGATTTGCTCTTTGTTTGTGATTGTTTTTTTAAATGGCGAAATAAATGATTTGATTTGATTTGATTTGATTTAACGACTGCAAGAGATAGGACTGTGGAACAGAATAGTGGTGAAACTATGATAGCGCCAGAAGTGTCTCAAACACAATAGTAGGTACTACATGAACTTTGTGAAAGTGATTTGAAAAAATGTTAAAACAACAGAACTGAATCCTTATCATTCTACCTTCATTTAGAGAGGCTTTTGTTTGAGCCGAATGAAAATTTATTTATAAAAAAATTAATGTCTGTTTGTGTGTTTGTTTGTTCCCTGTAGACTTGAAAACTACTTGACATAACGGCATGAAACTTTGGGAATATGTTGTGTGAATATTGGGGATGCTTTCTGAACAGAAATTTTGATAGGGGGGCTGATAATAGTTATTCATTAATCCATTTTACAGACATATGTTTTCGAAATTTTCGGCCGAGCGGCTACTGAAGAACGAAAAGATGATCATGTTTCAAGCATATGATAATATGATTTAGCATCTAAAGTTACCAGCTGTAATAAACACATCACCCTGTGATAAATTATTGTGTACTGGTATTAAAACGGTAGTTTGGAGTTGAAGTGTAGTTGATTGGCACCAGCTGTTGATAATGGTTCCTTAGAAGACCTATACAAATAATTATCACTCCCCTATCATTGAAAAACTGGAAAATGTTGAAAAAAATTATTCACCTTATGAAAGAGAGTATATATATATTGTATAGTATATATGTATAGTATTCATATTGCATTCATTAATTACTGAAGAATGAAAGAATAATTTACAATTTTTTGAATTAAGCTTAGCTTATATTCATCCTAAAATGGAAAGAATATTGAATTCTGTGTGATTCATCGTACATCGCATATTTCCTGGACCATATATCGACAATCTACAGCTATGAAAACAATGAATATTTTTCTTTGAAACACTGATATATCCTTTTTTTTTAATTGGAAACTTTACTGATAGATATAACTACCAATTGATTGAGAAGAATAATATGTTTTCGGAATAATGAATGCTGCATGACTAAGCACATAGGAAGTCCGTATTGAGATGTAAATGAACATGTTGATTGTCAGATAAATTTCATGATTCACCAAATAAAGTCAAGTATAACATGAGATACATTGGCGGTACGAAGTTCGCTGGGTAAGCTAGTTGTAATTTAGGCTTCATTATTAATAGACAATGCTGAAAAAGACAGGCTCAATCACCAGGAATACTATAAATCTATGAGGGACCAGTAAGCCATTAATTTTGAGTAGTTCAATTACTTCCATTATGGACACTGGATACATTATGGACAATCAATACGTATGAAATTTATCATCTACCATACAGAATAAAAAAAATTTGATTGCAGTGACCCTGACTACTGTATTATCAATAACCATTCGGATCAAATATAAGGAATTACTCGAATCTCTCATCAACTCGTAATTTTTATTCACAAAATATTAACAAAAAATATATATATATTAAGTTATATTTAATAAACTCACGGCTAGTACTCAAGTTTGTCTTTTTCTGGCCGTGCTACAAATAAATGTATGTATATGTTTGACATTTTGTCTCTGTAATCTTGTTGTCTATTAAAAAAGTTTTCAATGTGGTTTTTGATGGCAATAAAATTTGAATTTGAAAAAAGAATTATCAACAAATTCCTAAACAAAGAAAACCTTTGTGCTCTGTTCTAATCGGAGTGTATGAGACTCCATATACAGCTGATAGAAGGCGCAAACCGAACTGGCCAGGCATACAACAATGGAACAAACACATGGCAAGCTCGCGGTCTCAATCATAGCAAAATCAATTCGATCAGCTAATTGATGAAATTGTTTTGAGCTTTCTAATGATTACAACATATGTTAGAATATAATGTGTCAATTATCTCAGTTCCATGTGGAGTTCACCTTACCATAAGCTTACTCAATAGGATACTTTTTCATCCTTTGAAATCCTTAGAGCCAAAATATCTCAAAATCCGTTCTTAGTGCGCATCTAGCATGTTTGAAGAATATTTGTGCAAAGTTTCAAGTCTGTAGGACAATTAGTTTGAGCTGTAGTGTGATTTTACATCAAAATTTTCGAAAAATGCCCTCTCCTGGACCAAGAACTCAGCACATCGACAATTCATTCAACTACTTCTGTATTGATAAAATTATAATCATTTTCTCTATTGATAATCAATTTCATCAACTAACTGAAAAAAGTACTTAAATTTCCATGAATTTATTAATAGAATTATATATCTAAAGTGTAGGTCATATCTAAATTCACAAAGAGTTCGATTCTTGTTGGCAAGAAAGATGTTATTCAACGCAGAAATCATTGTTATTTTACTAAAAGATAGGATAAAATGAATAGTTCTCTTTCAGGGGGAGTTTTGACAACCCACAAAACTCATTTTCCATTTGAAGAAATAATATCAAAAAGGTGCATAGGACCTTACTTTTTTGTTCAGCTTGCCAAAATACCCCTCATTTCAATATTGAAATTTTCGACTGACTGTACAGTGAGTCAATCATTCTATCAAGGCTTGAATAATTTTGAAATTTTATTTAAATGAAAATGGTAGAGAATAATTATCATGTAGATATCAACACCCTCATTTAAAGACATATTAACTGCATGCGTTTTTATATTGCCGATACAGCATTGATAAAACTGTAGACGTTTATTTAGCAGTCTCAAAAAACTGTTCTAGCTGAAAAATGAATAATACATGCCACGTGTAAGCTTATACATTGCATCAGGAAAACGAAGTTTAAAACTATGGTTTTCCTAAACATATGTTTTTGAGATAATTTCTTTGATGCAGCTGTTTCACATTCACCATTATAAATTATACAGAGTTTGTGAAAATAAAAATATTTATTATTATATTATTATACTATTATTATATTAATGATAATAATTAATTATCAAAACAATACTTTTATTATATTAATAGTAATATTATTAAACATATTTATCAATTATCAGAACGATATTATTGAGGTTGAGTGGAATCAGGTAGAAAGCAATAACAGAACAGATGTTCTTTTTTGAATTTCTATCATATTATTTTGTTATTTCCAATGATTACAACATATGTCAGAATATCACATGTCAATAAATAAATTATCTCATTTCCATATGGCACTCACCTTACTATGTTCATAACCTTACTTAATAGGATCCTTTTTCATCCTTTGAAACCCTTAGAGGCAAAATATCTCAAAATCCGTTCTTAGTGCGCGTCTAGCATGTTTGAAGAATATTTGTGCAAAGTTTCAAGTCTGTAGGACAATTAGTTTGAGCTGTAGTGTGATTTTACATCAAAATTTTCGAAAAATGCCCTCTCCTGGACCCCCCTGTGCTTCTGATCGAAATTTCTCTGCATAGATCTAATTTTTTTTCGTAGCTGAACAAAAAAGTTCCTCATGACTTTGCTGTGCAATGAGCGGTTAAAAAGTACAACATTTTGGGGGGGCCCCAGCTCCCTCAGGGGGCATATTTCTGAAAATCCTTTCTTAGTGGATGTTTTCAGGCTACCATAAACAGTCGTGCAAAATTTCGAGTTTTTAGGCTCAGTAGTTTGGGCTGTGGTGTGATTTCAGTCTGTCGGGGCTTAGCCTTTTATAAGTATAGAGAAGAAGAAGAAGATTGTACAGAACAACAAATTGTTACTATTGTTACTATAGTCTTTATTATGCTATGCTTATGAATTTCATGTTATATTGTAGTAGTACTGTATTTACGGTTGTGCTGTGCAATATACATCAATTTTGTAAAGTGTTGAAGAGAATAAATTTGATTTGATTTGATTTGATTCCTTCTATACTATAATAAAGGAAAAAACTGGATTATACATACACGTATACAGGTGTAACGGATAGGAAAATTATGTTTGAAGCATCATCACGTCTGAACTACTGGACTGATTTACTTGAAATACTGCATATATAAATTCTTAATCAACCGACGATTCTTATAGGCCTATTTTCAATTCTTCTAGATTTCATTACGTCAAGCTTTCTATTTGTCAAGTTTCAAAATAGACCCTCGCGAAGCACGGGTTACCTGCTAGTTGTTGAATAATATAATATGATAAGTATTATCGATCTATTATTCGCAGATAGTACTATACAAGTTATTCCAATTCGTAATGCCTGAAAAGAGGATAGTTAACAGAAAGCTAACATCTTGTGAAAGTGATTATCATAAATTTGATAGTTTTTTGACCATTATGAGTCAAGAAGTATATTAATTGGTAAAGTGTTCCGTTTTCCTCCGTTGTCAGCTCATGATAATCCAACAGCAACATTAGTAGTGTTGTCATGGGAACAGAGTCAGCACTATTATACTTTGAATAGATTTTTATTTTTCATTCCTTACACTGACGTTCAATCACTTAATGACCAACAATAATCACCCAATACGAGTGAATGAGCATTTGAATGTGGATAAATACCATTTGGCCTTATTTACCATTGGAATGTTCCAATTGAATTTCCAGCTTTGATTTTTACCTTACGATTAGTTCCATACTGGAACGCTAGTATTCTAGTTACTATTGAGAATGAATATGAGTGAGATTATTCCTAAACTCACCATTCAACAATCATGAAACACCACTTAATTTGTATTCTTCAAAAGAAGGCCATGCATGATTGATAGGCCATGAGTTTGTAGTTAGAACCAATAAATTATCTCTTCAAGGATGAAGTTTCTTATTTAGCTTCTTTCAACACTCTATACTGTTTCTGTATTTCCATGGATCTGTTCCTATATTTCTATAATTGAATTCAAAACTTCTTCCTGAAAATCGAAGCACTCTAGTGAGATTCCGCAGTCCACTAGGCACCACTATAATGCATTATTATTAGAGTGACTGGAGTGACCTGGAGCTCAAAGGTCCGTGGCAGAGAGCTAACAGGGGGCAGCAACAATCCTCGTAATATAATGGGAGAGGATAATGCTTGCGAGGGTCTTCCCCCTTGCGAGAGAGGGGGCGAGACAGTTGCGTGTGAGAGAGACAGTCATATGTAATTCCTGCGTACTCTGGTGACCTATTTATCCCAATCCTCTGCTTCTCCCTCACTCTCCACCACATCATAATAACAACGGTCCCTCGGTCATATACGCTTTCTCCTGGGATAGATATTTAACTCCTTCTCAAGCGCTTTTTGTATCATCTGTTGAAGAGAGCTGAAATTCATAGGATTCTGGAAATACCTGCCGGATAATTTCATGTTGTTACTTGGTAATAACAGTTCAGAGTTGACACTCATTTGTACAGCGGTTTCTTCGAACAGGTTATTTTATTTTTGAAGAACGAATTCCAGGGTGTAAAAAAACAAAGAATCATTTGAAATTGAGAAAGTGAATAGTAATAGCTGTTGTTGTTGAAAACTATAAAATATTGATTTTTTTTATGTCAACAGTGAGTATACACTGACTTTATAAAGTCTATTATGAACTGAATTTTTTTCCCTCAATTTTTACTTTCCTTGCCCTATTGCCATAGGTAAGGGAAGTATTGCTTTCCGAAAAAATTAAGGTACCCCAATTTCCAAATTTCTATACGTTTCAAGGTCCCCTGAGTCCAAAAATGTGGTTTTTGGGTATTGGTCTGTATGTGTGTGTGTGTGTGTGTGTGTGTACACTATATCTCATCTCTCAATCAACGGAATGACTTGAAATTTGGAACTTAAGGTCCTTACACTATGAGGATCCGACACGAAAATGATGGCGTCTAAAATGGCAAAAATGTTGTCAAGAGCAGGGTTTTTCGCGATTTTCTCGAAAACGGCTTCAACGATTTTGATCAAATTTATACCTAATATAGTCATTAATAAGCTCTATCAACTGAAATTTCAATTAAAAGTGAAATTTCAGGAGCTCCGCCCCATCTATGCAAAGTTTGATTCTAGATTTCGAATTATCAGGCTTCAGGTACAATTTAAACTAAAAACTTCAAATGGAAAAGATTGAGCATGAAAATATCTACAATAAATGTTCAGTAACATTTTCACCTAAAATTGAAAATAAGCTCGAAATTCGATAAAATGTGATTATTTAATTGCAAACTGTTAGCAACTGTTGATTCTATTAAATGAAGAGATAGCAGACTTCGTTCGTTTCCAGCGTTATTGTCCTGTCACCAGCTGGCTCATATCTCCGAATAGTAGACTTGAGATGTGCGTGAACACTAGCGTCATGTGATCAATTTTCATAACGGCAAGGAAAGTTGTGTGAGTGCGCCACACCAGATTTTTGATTATAAAATGGCTCACTCCAGTTGTCTCTGGTAAATGTAAGCATGCATAAATGATACATTTGGCAACAACTATTTGTTTATGCACCTGAGCACTACGAAGTTGAACGTCTTGGTTATGGAAGGGTGACCACAGTAAATCAGCGCCTTCCACAAGATCTCCACTACTGTCTCTACTCACAGTAAGATCTCACTACTCACAGTACTACAACATTTTAGTAGCGCCATAGTATATTATCAGTGGATGATGACGCTCACGTTCTGAACCATTTGTTCTTATGCCAGCCGTTGTATTATTCAACCGGACTCTGTCATCTGATAGGGAAGTTCCCGCCATTTAAATTGCCGCCATTTAATTTCCCGCCTTCACGAATGAAAAATGAACTAGGGTGGCTGCTGTACAGACTCAAGCATTTATGACCAGGCCAGTGGACTGGTGGACCAGCTCTGATGGAAACAGCCGAGTGCAGAGCATACATTCATGCATGGCTGCAGCCGAAATTAATAAATACAGGAGATTTTGAATTTCGCAACATAATTTATTATTCACTCGCCCCACACATCGCTCTTATTAATAGCAGGCCTGGTTTCAATCACAGTGAACTGCGCAAAAAATAATTGAATTCAATGAGAGAGTGAAAAGAATAAAAAATCGGCCAGGTGGAGCTAATGATGTCATTGAATAAGTAATCAAACAAAAAAGGTTTCAGACAATAACCATTTCAAATTCGTTGATAGTGGTTATGACTCGAGTTGATGTAACTCCATTAGAGCCTTTCCAGTAAGGGGAGTATATTATCTATTAATTTGATTGAAAAAATCGATTATCGGTTCCCTACTCAATAAGGTGTTCTTTAAATACAACTTCTTCTGATAGTGTTCACTTGCTAACTTCATATTACACAGGAGACCAATAAGACTGGATGAGAATTAGTCTATCGTTGAGATATAAAACAGTATAAAAAGCAACAAACTACGATTAAATTAAGACTGAATGTTTGCCAATCATCATTTATCCAATAGCTTCGGAAACTTAAAAAGGGGTTTTTCAGTTTTTATACAAAAAATTAATTCTGGTCACAATCGAAATGGGTATATTAGAACCTACTTGCTGATTGGATTTTTTCAAAGAAAGTTTGCTCTGATTTGATGGTTTTCATTGAAAAAAGTGAGAACTCGTTTGATAAAATGGAATAAATATTGTTTCGAATGATTGTTCCTGTTTCCAATTACAGTAAGCATTATCATTTATATTCCTATTATTCTCTGTTCCAGAACCTGAAGAACCAGATAATGACAACGAATCTCTGGGTGGAGCAGGTGAGATCCATCATTCCATTCATTTTCCCACAATAGTTGAGAACCTTCTATCTCTGTTCAGGATAGAATATATTTAATGTTCATAGAGTATCGAGAATAGGGTGAGAATAGTCTCTGTATATAGAATATATTATAGAATAACTCGTTACATGCTGTTCACTTAAGCAGCTTAACGCAAGAAATAAATAATAATAATAATATTATAGCAGTAGAAAGAAGGTAACATTGATTCGCCACCTCATAGTCCACCTATGCCACCTTTAGCCACCACTGGTTTTCAAACTAGGCTATTTTCTAGGATGAGATTTGAGGCGATGAGATTGGACATTGTCAAATGGAATAAAATGATGCAATAGCAACATGAAATAACATCAATATATGAGCTTATGGACTCTCACAATGGAAACTTGATATCTTACACCAATAACTTACAACTGAATGGTAAGCTATCCCCGTAATAAAATACATGAATGAATTGATTATCCTGATACGCTACAATCATCGTATCTGAAGAAAGTTTCCTACTACTTACTTCTACCACAATAACTATTAAAACTATCCGAGATGAAGTAATTGGATATTCATCCATGATTGAAATTTTACAGATCACTGACCTCATAATTTTATTTAAAGTGAATTTGATTCGCCTATTATTCATCAAATTTGTGATTGAGGTAGTTGCCTCAAGTAAGTTGGAATTAGTTTGGATGATGACCCATCAAATTCAATCCTTGACCACCAGATCTGGACGAGTTGAACAAGTTGAAGGGTGGGGCACGGGCAGGACAGGGCAGATCTTGGCAATTCTAAACTTCATAAACGACTCTCAAGTCAGTCAATTTCAACTTCTTGAAATAAGTGACCAGAGCTGACAGGATTGTTATTGGAGTATGAATTAATAATGCAACAATAATGCCTGTATGTAACTTGCCTGTAATGTAACGATAATGCAAAATAGCTTACATCAATAATGCAGGTATTCATCGAATATTTATGTATTTCCTGTATTTGGAATATAATAAAACAAGCTGTGTGTGATATATATATATATATATATATATATATATATATATATATATATATAGGATTAGTTTTTCGTATGTCATCTATATTGTTGAAATGTGCGCCTCGGTGGCCTCGGGGATGCTGGCTTATGAAATAGATGTTATTTGTGCAACTTGTGCTCATAGTGACAGTTTGCTGCACCGAAAGAAACGTTTATGCACGAGCCGTAGGCGAGGGCGGAATGGTTTCTTGAGTGCAGCAGAGGAACTTTGTGCACGTATTTCAGTGCACGTATTGGCTGAATTCCATCAAATGTTTGTCTGTATAATTTTGTTATTAATAACAACTTTGATTCATTTTAAACTTGATAATCCAATTGAAAATTAATAATCGATAATTTATCCAAATTAAAAATTAAATTAATCCAAATAATTTTTCAACCAACCAATTTATGAATGAAAAAAATATTATTTGAAAAAATGAATAATTAATAATATTCAAATTTTATAATTTAATGAGTACTCATTTTTATTTATTCAAAATCAGAAAAAATATAAATGGAACAAATTCGCATTCAAAATACACGCCAACAATGTCCAGCTGATTGGGATGGCTGCAAGATAATATACAAAGTATTGAGAGTACGCAAAGTAATACTTTGCGCACTGGAGCGGAAAAGTGATTCTTTGCGGCCTTCAATCAGTGCAAAAATGGTCACTTTCCAAGGTACTTGTAGGAAAAGTCCATTTTTCCATCTGGCACACAAATCAGGATGAATGATGATGATTCGACTTTTTGGGCACTGATGGTCCACGGCTGATTGGCATACATTTGTGACTTAGAATAGCCATTCAAGAGTAAGTTTAGCGGTGTCAAATAACATGTTCTTTGTGGCAAGTTTGTGGTCGCATCCACGCGAAATAACCATGTATGGTGATCTCTCATCCAGAATGTCAATTGTACTGTATGGCACATTGTAACGTCTTTCTAGGATCGCATAATTTTCACATCCATATCGACCATTTTGGTCACAAGAAGTCGATTATCATTGGCTGTGAAGTGAGAAATGCCGAGATGTTGTGCCTGTTGACTACCAATGATTCTCCTGGACATTGCCATGCACAGCGACAATATTCTTTGCAGACCTTGCAACAACTCAGTGTTTGACGGGTGTTTTTCCGAACCTGTTTCCTCGAATTTGTTTACCACATTGCAATTACTCATTGCACAATCTCTGCTCAGTAGGACGATTATTGCGATAGTGAAATGGGCGAAGCTCTTGAAAAATTGTTCGCACAAGAAAAATAGGATAATTCATATATAGCATATAGTTAAGACTATTCATCAATCACATTTTCAATAGTTTTTCACTGTGCAATTTAAAGCTATTGGAATTTTCTTATTTTATTCCGATCAATGTTTGAGGCGAAATCTCCATATTTCTCATACAAGCCGTTATTTCCTTCAAAAATAGAAGGCCAAGAGTAGTGAATGAGATGGTGATGGTGAAGACTCAAATAGTGAAATAGACTAGAGCAAATAAGGAATAAAATTGGAATGGAAGAGAGTAGCAGGAGGAATATTGAAGTTGGGTATAAAAACCAATAAACCCAACGACAAGAGTAACAGAAATGGGTTAGGAGCGAGGAGGTATAGAGAAAAATGAATAACAATTATAAAAGGAGGGATAAAAAGACAAAAAAGGGAAATGACAAGAAATGAAGAGCAATACAATAATGATTACTGAATGAGAAAGAAATTGTATATATTCGAAAATAGAAAAAAGATAAAGAAGAACATGAAGGAGAAGTGAAGTGTGAAACTGAGAAGACTGGAAGAGGAATAATGTGAGATAAGGAATAATGGATATATATAAGGAAAGAGATAGGTAAAGGATAAGGGAGGGTGAAGAGGAGAAAGAAGGAATGTTGAAGAAGAATGAGAAATAGAAATGGAGATTTTGCATGGGGAGGATGAGGAGAGATGGATGAAATAATTATAATTATATTATTGTAATTATATCAACGAATAAATAAATAAATAAATAAGGAAGGCAGCACAAATCGATAAAAATTAGTGAAGTAACTCGATACAGAGAAAACGTGTATGAGAGCTACAAAAGAGTAAAGGAAATTCCATAAGAAGAACAGATTATAAAATAGGAAAATGTGTGATAATATGTGAATCACTTAATGTTTCTCGATACGATGGTCATTCACCCAATACAAAGCCAATCAAAATCTTCTTCCTCTTCCCCTTCCCTTTACTTGAATAATACTACTTGTCTGTTCGCTGAAACTGAATTTTCATTTTCTACTCATTCATATTTGTAGAAAATTGCAAGAAGCAATCAATCTGGAACAATATTTTTTCCATTGATTAGCCTGTGGAGCTTACCAGCGAAGGATGAAAAGTATTGATACATTTTTATTTTCCACTTTCTCCGAAGAAATTGTATTTGAATTGTAAAAAATTTACTCCAAACTATTTTGAAGTTGTTTTACTTTTCTTGAATATATTGTTTTGTATGATCTGGGTAGAAAATCTATCAATTATGGTATACCAGGTACCGTTTTCTTACATTTATTCTATTAATCCAAATTATTCACCTATATCCTTACTATAGTATAATCAAAGAGCTCTTACAGTCTTCTCTCTGTAACTAATTACTGTTTTAGTTTCTTGGTTGAAAACTAACTATTCTATTTCTCTCATTTCCAGTCGTGGTATGATTACAAGCTGCGGTGGGAGCCCAAAGAATACGGTGGGGTTCAAATGCTTCATGTGCCTTCAGATCATATTTGGAGACCCGACATTGTACTTTACAATAAGTGAGTTATCCCTTTTTATCTCTCCATTTATATAAATATATATATATATAAAAGAAAGCACATCAAGCACATACCTGATAAGTTTTCCTATATTGAACATTTAGATCATATTTTTCATCGATATAATCATGTCAACATAATTTCTCTACAGTGCATGCTTCAGTATACTATTCTCAATTTCTATGACATAGTGATTGAACATCGATGTTAACCTGGACTTTCGTAAAAATAGTTCAAAGAATTAGAAAAATGATTCTCTCCTGAATGATAATGAGTTTTCTTAATCTATAAACCGATATTCATCCATTAATGTTGTATGTTGAAGTCTACTTCTGAATATTATTGACAACATTTTTAGATGGTGAATTATTGATGTAGTAATTCATAATAATTCATAAATATCACAGATGAAAGGTGTATTAAAAACGTGATAGAATATTCAAAATCCATAATAATAAATATCACTTTCTAGTTGATCCAAAAAGTTCCCAAATAGCCCGAATACTAATCACAAGACTTAATTTTTTGTGAATTCCGTCATAAAAAATATGAAAAAATCTTATCAATTTCAACGATCCAACTGGAAACAATTTGTTTACTTTACTTCGAATGTCTTGATGCTAGAGCTATTTGGAATCAGTTCGATTCACTAATCCTGAAAATGTTCAATAACATTATGAATTTGAACCAATTTCTTTGTATCTTCTCGTTTTTGTATGTGTGTTGCCATCTTGATGTTTTCATTATTATTGTGTCTACCTACCTTTCAGTGTACCTCCTGTTTGAATTTCTCTTCTTTCAGTTATAATCAGTTCTATTAAAGCCTTCATTTATTTTTTTTGTGTTACTTTATGACGAATGATTATAACTTCAACTCAATACGTTTACACATTATCCTTGAAATATATAATATAAATCACTTGAAATGAAAAATTGTAAATGATATAACCATTTTTCTCCACGTTATTTATTTAATTTTTCCTCTGGATAACAATAATTCTCCCTATTATTAATTTTTAACATTCATTCATTCAACATTTTTCCTAATAATAATCCTCCCCAATAAAATATTGAACATTTTTCCCCAATAATATATTATTTTTCCCTCTGAATAACAATAATAAATTATTATGATATTATTTTAGATTCATCATTATTCTCAACATTACAATATTCCACTGAGTGTATCAATCATTGAATTCATCAAAGAAATCAGCATCAATACAATATGTCAGATAGCCTAAACTCTGAAAGTATTGAATATGATTGTTGGCAGTATTTTTAATATTAAGACCCATCATTCTAATTATGATATGAATGTCATAATAATTTCAAATTTCTTGACTTTTGAGGAAAAATCATGTGATATCTACAGTTATCAATGTATTCTCTATTTTTTCTGGATCCAATGGGCATTTCCTTCTCTTGTAACAGAGAAAGGATAATCCAATCCATCTCTACAATCAAGTAGTTGGGGGGTAAACGGGCCAAGTGATAAAACTGCACAAGACTCACTCCCTGAGATGTTATAGCAATCAATTACGAAGATTTGTGATAACTCATTGATCAATGTTATAGATGTCACTGCTGTGATAGAATTTGTAGATGATATAGGTACTAAGGAAATTCTTTTGTTATTCACGACAACTTTTATTTTTCTTTAATATTGTACCTACCTCATTTTAAACACCACTTCAATGCGGAGTTTCTGGTCAGAACGTTGATGCTCCGCAAATGTTATAGCAGCACATTCGGGTTGCAAACCTACCATAATTCCTATTTCCCAGATAGAAGAGGAAACATCAAATAGGACACTAGTTGTGGACCTCCGAGAATGCTGTAGGCAATCACCATTTCATCCCCGTTTGAAGACGGCAAATATGTTCAGCAGATCCACAACGGTGGATTGTCCGTCCTTATGGTTTTCACCGTAGTTTTTTGATGGCACACGATCAAATATGTGCGCGTGGGTGTGTGCACACATGCTCAAAAGTCACACACATTGTTGCAAACAATCTGCAGATGGAATTTTCGGCCGTGCAACGAGAACAAATAATATAGAGAACTTATATAATGGAAAGAGGAGAGTGCTTCTGTGGTCATAGTTGCCCCGAGCAGTCAGAAGATGGCGTATGGGGGGATACGGGGATCTTGGGGGTCCAAAGTTCCGGGGTCCAAAGGGGTCCAGGGTCACACCCAAACATATTCACCGAGCTCATATAATATGCCCCGGTATGGTGGGGGGAGGGGGCAGCGGCTCCCCCAGATTAACCACCTCATTCCCAAACTCTTGTCTCCTGTCTTGTCCCATTCCCATTTCCCCGACCCTTAAAGTCCACCATTGCAAATGAGGATTTAAAGTTGAGCAGTGCGATAATCACCGGACATTGTTGTTTGGCTTCTGGGTTACCTCACCATTTTACGCTTCTTCTCACACCTTATCTCTTCTTCTTCTCTTATCATGTACCACATTTTTCTACTTCTCTCACCACAGATTTCTTTTTACTTGTTATCCCTATGATTGTTGTATCTATGCATGTCTATCTCTTGATTATGCTTGTCTATCGCTTCTCTTATCTCTATGATTTTCATGCTTGTTATCTGTACTCGTTTCTCTCACTATGTATATTTCCTCTTCTAACATAACCTTGCTAACTTCCCTCTTCTCCATTATTTATTTATCTATTTATTTATTTGAAAATTTACATATATTAGGGCACCAGGAACTGAATCCCATTATTGCCCTCATAACACACATTGAGCATACAATTTGAGAAAAACAATACATTAAAATGAAAATAAAATAGCTTAACTGATCATCACAGTTCACTCAGTTCAACAGTTCAACTCACTTATCATCGTATTTGTTCATTTGGAGATTTCTTGCGCAATTTTTATTCCTATCATTTCATTTCATCTTCTCATAAGCCACTTTTCTCTGTTTCAATTTTTATCATTCATTTTTCCTCCTTCCAATTGAATATCAATTTTCCTCCTCTTTCATGGTGAGGGATGGAGTAGTTGAATGCTTTCAATATACATTCAAGATCAATTTCTCTGGCTGGAAATTTGGTATCAGGTATATTTGCTTGATATTATGACATAACCTCATAGGTTGGTTGTAGCTTCATAATTCATCCGTGGAGTTTCAAGATGACAATTTGATAATATATTCTATATTAATGTATAATATTGCTCAACCAACAATGATTCAGTTTCAAAGAAGTTCCATACATCAATATTGATTGATTTATTTAATATTGAAATAATTAGAACATTTATATTTTTACTTTCCTTGCCCTATTACCATAGTTAAGGAAAGTATTGCTTTCCGAAAAAAATTAAGGTACCCAAATTTCTAAATTTCTATACGTTTAAGGTCCCCTGAGTCCAAAACATTAGTTTTTGGGTATTGGTCTATATATATATATATATATATATATATATATATATATATATATATATATATGTGTGTGTGTGTGTGTGTGTGTGTGTGTGTGTGTGTGTGTGTGTGTGTGTGTGTGTGTGTGTGTGTGTGTTTGTGTGAAAAAATTCAGGAGCACTGCAACATCTATGCAAAGTTTGATTTTTGATTCCCAATTATCAGGCTTCAGATACAATTCAAACACAGAATTTCAAGTGGAAAAGATTGAGTATAAAAATCTCTACAATTAATGTTCAGTAGCATTTTTACCTAAAATTGAAAATAGGCTCGAAATTAGAGAAAATAAGATTATTCAATTGTAAACGGTTGGCAACTGTTGATTCTATTAAATCATTAACTATGAAGAGATAGCAGACTTCGTGTGTCTGCAGCGCTATTGTCCTGTCACCAGCTGGCTCAGATCTTAAAAAAGTAGACTTGAGATGTGCGGGAACACTAGCGTCAGTTGATCAATTTTTATAACGGCAAGGAAAGTTGTGTGAGTGCACCACACCAGATTTTTTTCTAAAAGAGTATTATTCAGCTTTTCTATTCAAATTTCATATTCAGTTCAAATATCAAATCAACACTTTATTATAGTGAACCTATTATGTTGTTAGGCTCTTTGCTATTTTTGACGAGTATTTTTCCAACAATGAAAAATCTATTTTCTAACCAAATTTTCATATATACAATCTTTAATGAAAATCTTTTGTGCAAGAAAAGAGAGCTGATGTAACTTTCTGGTAGAATATAACGTCAGTAAGTTTATATTCTTGAACAGGCTTCACTGAGAATTCACTTACTGTTTTAGAGAAGCGGATGCCTCAAACTTTGCTAACCTAACATTGTATCTCAAGATCAGGATAGCCTATGATAAAATGAAATTTGTCTCTTAGTTTCTCTCCATATTGACATTTTCTTCTGTGTCTGTCAATCCTTGCAAAAACTCTCTTGTAAACCTTGGATTGAATATTTTACTTGTGTACGGCATGCTCACTTTTTGTGAAAAGACGTTGTTCCGGAGAAAAGATTTAGTAATCATACCCTGCTCAAAAAAAAAAAAAAAAATAGTAGTCACAACACCTTTTCCAATTTTATTTGAGAAAGTAAAAGTTAATTTGAGAAAGTATCAATTGTATTTGAGAATAGTCACTTGTAATATTGAGAGAATGTCAGATGTAGCCTGAATGAGAATAGTCAATTGTATTTAGGAAGTCATCACACATGTAATTGAGAGTAGTGAATTGTATTTGAGAAATCGTCAAATGTAAATGAGAAGATATCATATCATGAGCAGACATTTGAAAATGAGAAAATTTTCCAATTGACATGTCGTGACTCTTCTGTAGCCTACAGTACAGGTTTGATTTGAGCAGGAAAGGATACTGTACTACGTACACAGTATTCCATAGGCTTTGTATGTGTGAAATTATTATTTTCAATTGTGAAATATTATTTCCCCTGTACTGTTCACGAATGATTAATGAGAATCATTTCTATGTATGTATTGGCAACACGACTTTTGTCTCCAAACATTTGAACTTGATGAAGATCAAATTCTCTATGTTCACGGCGCAATTGAACTTTATCATCAATCAATTGAATCTCTTGATCAAGCAATTCGGTAACTCTCCAATGGATTTTGGGGCTCAAAAATATTTTTTATTTAAAAACTAAACGTTTCATTTGAATTTAAAATATATTATCATATTATTTTTTATGAGTACAGTTATGGAAAATAAAAGTATTGGTTTTTTAAAATCATTCCCCAATTACAACTGACAACTTTTCGATTTCAAATCGTATGTTCTCAAATTAGGAGTTGATAGTGAGCTGTTGAACGGAGCGGTCGCAGAATTGTTTTGCTCTCTTATCTCAAGTTTCCGGACGGGTCGTGCTTAATCGGTTCATTTAGTGCATGTTTAACCTAAAACGTTCTTTCGTAATAAATTGAATTATCAATTTGTTATTTATTTGTGAAATTGTTTTCAAGTGAATCGAAATATTCAAAGTTTAAATTAATAAAAACAGTATCCACCAGACGGTAGTGCTAAAAAGAGACCTAGAGCTAAAAGTTCTTTCGTAATAAATTGAATTATCAATTTGTTTTTTATTTGTGAAATTGTTCTCAAGTGAATCGAAATATTCGAAGCTGAATGAATAAGAACAGTATCTAACAATACTTTTCACCGGACGATAGTGCTAAGAAGAGTCCTCGTGCTAAAAGTTCGCCTGAGCTCGAAGAGATGGAACAGAAAAAGCGTGCTCCAGACCCAAGTGTTAAAGCTTCCGGTAATGTGAACTCAGACTTTATTGAATCACTATTTGACCGTTTTGAAAAGCGGTTTAGTAAGGCTATGGATGAAAAACTCGCGCTGCTAGCTACAAAGGTGGATTTAAATGGTCTAATTGAAAAAGTGAATAAACTCTCTGTCGAGAATTAACAGTTAAGAAATCAAATTGTTGCTCAAAAATTCAGAATAATCTCATAATCAGGAAGATGGAAAATTTTGAAAATAGATCGAGAAGGAACAATATAATTTTTCGCGGGCTGAAATATGAATGTGCAACAGTGGATTACGTGAGAACTGTCAAAGACTTTTGTGTGAGTCATTTGGGGGCACGAGCAGGTACCTGGGTTAATCGAGCACATGCATTGGGCAAGAAAATAGATAACGGGCCAATCATTGCGCATTTTCCGGACGATCAGGACATCCATTTCATCACGAGAAACAGTAGGAAGCTGAAGGGTACACAGTTTGTGATTCATAGAGACTTTGCTTTCGACACAAGAAAACGACGATCAAAGCTTTTCCGGGTGCTTGGCGAGTTGAAGAAACAAGTTCCGGGAGTGAGAGGAGAGTATCGGTTGAAGTGGATCGTTTAATCGTGAATAGTCGGGTTTTCACGCTGGATGAGGAGAATGGACTGGTCTCGGAGGGAGAGGATGGGCTGCAGAAGATCGGGAGCATGTTCGATGAGAGTGTGATGCGAGCCGTGAGCGGGAGCATGTGTGATGAGGAGGAGTGAGGCGGCGAGGACGAAGACCGCAACCGCTGAGATAACGCCGTCAGTCCGTGTGAGAAGGGACAGTTGAGTATAGTAGCGTACAATGTGGCTGGATTAAGTGGTAAGATTGTTCAAGTATATAATTTTATTTGTAATTATGATGTTTTTGTACTATTGGAGACGTTTGTTGAAAGAGGAAAGCAATTGTATTTTGAAAACTGTCCAGATTACAATTTATACTGGGAATTCGCAGTTGGAGAATCAAACTGAGGTAGAGCAAAGGGAGGAAAGTTAAGAGAAATTAGTAAAAGAATAGAGAGTTTTTGTAAGGTAATCGATGCGATTGAGAGGAAAGTTATTCACATGAATGCAGGACAACGGGATGAATATTATATAGTTCCAATTTACCTGAGTGGTGGAGGAGACATGGAATGGGAGAGAGAATTCAATACATTATGGAAGTTTATGATAGTGCAAGAGCATAATAGAAATAATATGATTTTAATTGGAGATTTTAACGGTAGAATAGGAAATGGACAGGACATGTCGGAATTAACAGATGTAATAGAATTGGGAAATGCACTGAGTAATAAGCAAGAGTCAAAGGATGAGGTGATTAATATGAAAGGTAAGAAAATATTGGAGTTCTGTGAGGTTTTTAATTTCATCATTATGAATAGAAGGATAAGTGGAGATAGGTGGGGAGACTTTACTTTTATAGGCAGAGGGGCTTCCGTAATAGATCTATGTTGCATGGCTGTCGAATTAGCGCAAATAAGCGCAGTTGAAAATTTTCTATTGTGCCAGAATTTTTATCTGACCATTTCCCAATTGAAGCTACGCTAATCACGGTTGATACTCTAGAAAGAGAGAGCACAATTTTACCACTCTTACCGAAGTTGGAATGGAAGGAAGCGAGGAAGAATGAATATATATCTAAACTCACCAATGCTTGTAGAGAAATAAATGGTCTTCCCGAGAGTAGTGAGGAGACTTATGAAGTATTAAATTATCTTGTATATAGAGCTGTAAATTATGTGCCCCAACCTGATAGAAAGAGAGAAGGATGGAGAGAAAAGTGGTTCGACAAAGAGTGTGCGGTTATGAGAAAGCGAGTGTTCAGCCTATTGAATGTGTTTAGAAAATCAAATTCGGAGCAGGTGAGAGAAAATTATATGAAAGAGTAAAAGGCAAGCGTATTACAGCGATATAAAAGAACAATTCAGAAGAGTCAAGGATTCCAGTGATTTGTGGGCTCTGATAAAGAAATTCAAGTGTAGAGAGTTCAAGATTTCGGGAACTGTGAGTGCTGAGGATTGGGTTGAACACTTCAGACGAGTGTTTGGATCAGTTTGCGGGGTAGTCACATATTATGCGGCGAGGAATGTTGGAGATCAAACTCTTGACAAAGACATAGATTTGAATGAATTGGAAAGTGCCTTCAAGACAATGCGCAACAATAAGGCTCCAGGTGATAATAGAGTTCCTGCTGAGTTTTACAAGAATGCGTCAAAAAATTACAAAGAGATTATTTTGACTTTTTCCAATGCCATCGTCAGAGGTGGACAGATACCAACAGGGTTTCCACGTTCAATTATATTTCCATTGCATAAAAAAGGTGATACTAATGAAGTGAATAATTATAGAGCCATATCTTTTATAAATGCTGTCGCTAAAGTATTTTCATTTATTTTACTGAGAAGGTTGCAGTTGTGGGAGGAAAGAGAAAAGATTATTAAAGAGAATCAGTCTGGCTTTCGGAGAGGTTATTCGGCTATTGATAATATTTTTGTTCTATTCAATATAGTAATGAAAACGTTGAATAGACCTACAAAGAAGTTGTACTGTTTCTTTTTGGGCTACGATAGTGTGAACAGAGAGGCTTTATTTTTTAAACTGAGTGAATTGGGAGTGTCGACTAAATTTATTGCGATGTTGAGGAGTCTATATAGAAATACGAAGTCAAAATTAAATGAATGATGTTTCACTTTATATTCATACTTTATCAACATGATATTAATCAGTAACTATCTATAATATATATTTTCATGTATTTTTTGCAGTCATCCATTCTTATAAATAGGCTACATTATTTTTAATTTTTATGTGAATAATATTTACAACAGTTTCGCATCACAATATTTTATTGTAATTAGTCATGTTCGTTTAATATTATGTTATCCTTTGCTATTTTTTATTTTGTTAGATTTTTCGCTCACTTCCAATCTCTTAGTGAATGGATGCACATTCGATAATTCCATTGAGTGTTTGATGTAATCTAAAGTAATAAAATCTTCAGCTTGGCATTCAAGTCTCAAAAATAGCCTAGCATAATTAATAATAGCCCACAAAAGTTTTACATCATAATAATTTAGTTATTGTAGTGAGGTCTATGTTTTAACTCGGATTTTCTTTTGTCTGTCTGTCTGTCTGTATGTATGTATGTAACGCGTTGATAGAATTCTATGAGATTTGGCAGAGATATTCCTTTTTCAACTGCGCGTCGATGTATTAATACTCAAGGTTTTTTTCAAATTTTGCATTTTAAGGATAATATGAGAAGAGAAGGAATCCCTCATTACTCCGACATCACTGTATATAATTGACCGAGCGAAGTGAGGTCTAAGATTCATGTCGACGGCTGTGCATTTCTCTTTATGTTTATATGTTGCGCATTCACAGCGATATACGGCAATATATTTCCATGAAATTTAACAGGTATGTTCCTTTTTAAATTGCGCGTCGACATATATACGAAGTTTTTCAAAATGTTGCATAATATAAAAGGAAAAGGAGCCTCCCAAAGATACTCACAAAGATACAGAATATCTCTTGCAGTTAACAGAAGGCTTGATGAACATGGATCTTTGAAAGTTGATTTTTTTGCATGCATCCACTCTTTCAAATAGGATACATTATTCTGAATTATTCTGTGAACATAGGTGTAGACTACTTTCTAGGATCATGTAAATGTTAGGGTCAAGCTACTGAGAAGTCATGGTGGGGGGAGTGAACAAGGCCGTCGTGTTTTTCTTAGGCTAGTTTCACACGGCAGAATCCCGTCTCCTGAAGATCATATTTCAGATCATTTCATATTTCGCAGCTCGAAGGCTTTCACAAGGGGATCTCAAATTTCAGACGCGTTTGCTCAGAGTATGACTCATTACTTTTCTCAAAGTATTCGGATTTGGATTCAGCGACCCCAAATTTTTTAAAGCGTAAGTCCCATTTTCGAAAATACCCAAAAACAAGGGAGTTACAGCAGTTAATATAGTTTAATATAGCTTTTACATTATCATAAAGTTATGTTTAGTAAAAATGTACCTACTAAGATAATAATACTTCTGCCTCACAGGTAAAGGTTTTTAGAAGCTTTTAAACACTCTTGAAAAGTTCAAACATGAACATTTTAAAACATTAGGGGCCGGTTTCCGAGCTCGGGATTCAGCTGAGTCCAAGACTTTAAACAGCTGGAGTCAGAAATTTGGTTTTCCAAGACGGGGCGTAGTCGCAGTCATTGTCATAGTCACGTTTGAATTAAATCTCGAAAAACTAGAAAATTGAACACAAAATAAAATAAAGAGAAAATAGTGTAAAGTTTCAGCTATTTTGAATTATTCAGGAATGTCTAATTCCGTCAAGGAAAAACGTTTCCAATTATAGAAATGAGAAAATAAAAACTAAGACTTCTATTATAAAAGCTGACCTTTTGGAAAGCCAATTTTCTGACTATTGCTGTTTAGAGTCTGGGACTTAGCTAAATCCTGAGCTCGGAAACCGGCCCTAAAAGTTCTAGTTTAAAAAAAAATTCCAGCTTTGAAAGTTTCAAACTTCAAAAGGTTGAATCCAAATATGAAATCAGAAATCATCTCCCATTATCACTCAATAAAATACGAGAAAAAGTAACCTTGTACAGTTAACTTCACTGAATTATTCATGTTGTCGGGATTTCAATTTTGTCATACAACAATCTAATTCATTAGGTTGAAATCGTTGAATATTACCATGGATTTCCTGTTGAATCATTGACTTAAAATCTTTTCAACAATCAATAAAATCTATTACACAGTATAAATATGCAGTCAGTGAGTATAGAATGTAACATTCTATACTCACTGCATACAGTAGGCTATAAACATTGTGCTGATCTGAACAGTGAGTATAGAATGTAATTACATTATATTACTCTAACAGCTAACTGGATCTGAATTGATCTATTGTAATAATGGACATAATGAAATAATGTCTTACTATTCCAAGTAAAACGAAACTAATGTTTGTGTTTGTATAAGAGCTGCTGAGTGGATACTGCATACTGAGAAATTCATAAATGATCCAGACCAGCCTGGCGACTTCGATGCTATCGACACCGGAATCTCCTTTTATTTCTATCAATGAATGAATCTGAATTAAAACCATGTATTGTATCAACTATCCTATTATTGTATTGTAATTCGTGAAGCCTGTTTAGTAAAAGCCAGTTACATACACATCGATTTTTTACCGTCCTTATAAAATTCTATTAGATCAAACAGATGATGTTTGACAAGTTGCACTTATTCGAATTCATAAGGATGGCAAAAACAATCGTACAAAAATCAACGTGCATGTAACTGGCTTTCGAAGACCCATACGATATTGTATTCTATGATCAAATAGAATAGTAAATATCGAAATAAGTGTTGCAGCCAGAACTTGTGTTAAGAACCGGTTTTGTCCCCGCTTTGTAAGTTAAACTAAACACACAATTCCTCCTCGGAATGTGGGTTTGAAGTGTACACATCATTTCTCCCCGCTTTGTGCAGTGGAAGTGTACACACATTTCTCCTCGGTTTGTTCAGTGAAAGTGTACACACATTTCTCCCCTTTTTGTAGGTTTAATGCGTAATTTTTTTTTCAAGTTAACAGAAAAAAAAAGTTACAACTGTATTGAACACATATTAATATACTTTCTAAAACAAGAATTAAGTCTCCAACATGTGTGTAAATGTGTGTAAATCAGCCTCCCCGCAATGTATGTTCATTTCTCACCTCCCCGTTTGTTACCTTGTTCCAGTATGTGTGTGTGTGTGTGTTGTGTGTGTGTGTGTGTGTGTGTGGTGTGTGTGTGTGTGTGTGTGTGGTGTGTGTGTGTGTGTGTGTGTGTGTGTGTGTGGTGTGTGTGTGTGTGAAAAAATTCAGGAGCACTGCACCATCTATGCAAAGTTTGATTTTTGATTCCCAATTATCAGGCTTCAGATACAATTTAAACACAGAATTTGAAGTGTAAAAGATTAAGTATAAAAATCTCTACAATTAATGTTCAGTAGCATTTTTACCTAAAATTGAAAATAAGCGCGAAATTAGAGAAAATAAGATTATTCAATAATTGTAAACGGTTGGCAACTGTTGATTCTATTAAATCATTCACTATGAAGAGATAGCAGACTTCGTGTGTCTGCAGCGCTATTGTCCTGTCACCAGCTGGCTCAGATCTTAAAAAAGTAGACTTGAGATGTGCGGGAACACTAGCGTCAGTTGATCAATTTTTATAACGGCAAGGAAAGTTGTGTGAGTGCACCACACCAGATTTTTTTCTAAAAGAGTATTATTCAGCTTTTCTATTCAAATTTCATATTCAGTTCAAATATCAAATCAACACTTTATTATAGTGAACCTATTATGTTGTTAGGCTCTTTGCTATTTTTGACGAGTATTTTTCCAACAATGAAAAATCTATTTTCTAACCAAATTTTCATATATACAATCTTTAATGAAAATCTTTTGTGCAAGAAAAGAGAGCTGATGTAACTTTCTGGTAGAATATAATCGCCAGGTTTTAACTGGTGTTCTATATTCTAACGGGAACGGGATTAAACTTTTTCTTTCGAATCTAATTTTCGCCGTTATCCACAACATTAGCCAGACCGTTTATCAAACTGGAGCTTTCTCGCCGAATATTTTCTCCTCAGCCGGGTCTCCTATTCTTGTACTGGTGTTGTCAAGACTAAAACGTATGGTAATTGAGGGAAGTTCTGTTATTGTTCTGGTCTCCTTCCAAGATTCCTCGCCGTATGGCATTCGCTTTAACCCCGTCTCCAACATCCATTACTGCATAATTGACCCTTCTAGCCCCGAATTTTCTATGGCTACATTGAGATTGTCAGACGGCGCGATATTTCTTCACCATTTTATGTCATCGTTATTCACCAAAGAAATTTATCTGGATATCTCTCTCCCTATCTAAACGCTGCTTTCTCTCTTTTATTGTTCAATCTTTCTTCCATTGTCATTCCATCTCAACCGCAAAATGCCCGCCGTCGGATAATTTATCATCACCATTCATTTTTCCATTCAAAGCCGACGCTGCTGTAATTTGATATGAGAGGAATAAATTGCATTTCAAGTGGTTTCACTTTTGTTCTTGACGAACGGTAATCGATTCAAGAGCTGGATTCACATGAAATATAGTACTATCAGATATCATTAGATGTTTTAATGATTTTCCATCAAAAATACAATAAGGGATGCCCTAAGAGAAATCATTTCAGAACTCGTTTTGGATGATGTGGTATTATTTATTTCATCATTATCAAGTAGTTTCATGAATTACTGTATCATTTTCTAGACATAATTCATCTCAAAGATCTAGAGATCAGACCTTCATTGTGAACTACAAAATCAAGAATGACATTGATCCATGAAAATACTTTATAACACTGATCCACTTGATGCATGAATACAAATCATACCTGGGATGATAATTATCTCTAAAAGTTTTCCTTTGTTGCCTTGAGAGACCTTGACTTGATTTCCGGTTGGCTGATTCGGGAAAGTTGTTATTTAATGAGAAGTTCAAGATGGAGATTGTTTCAAAATTTATTACAAAGATTGATTTCAGGTTTAATCCAATCTGAGATTTGGTATCTTCAATGATGATTGTTATCAGTAGCTAACCCTATCAACTTACCGCCTAGCTAAGATTTTATTCTGTTTTGTGGTTCAAGGATGGATTACTCATTTTCAAGGAATCATCATTTCAAAACTTAGTAATCAATTTGTTGATCTCTCATCAGAATTGTATCCTACATATTTCTGAAATTTCCGACAATCTCATTTCTCGTTATCAAAGTGAATACTTAAGTGTTATTATTGCGGAAAAGTCAGCAGAGAAACAATGGCACTAAGCTAGTAGTTGAAGGGAAATACTTGTTGGTTCACACAGATAAGCTGTTGACTGCATAATGCTTCACAAAGCCGAAAAGGCTGCAAACAAAAAAAGAGGGCAATAGTTACTCGACATTGTAGGTGGAAGCTTGAAATATCTGGAAGTTCATTCGAAATATTTTCCTTCCCGAGTCGGATTAAAACTTGAGAAACATGACGGTGAAAGGAGAAGGAAAGAGACAGTGAAAAGGAGCAATCCATTTACTTTTGGTCCGATTGTCTTGACGGTTTACCTCATCCGTTTTCGTAGCGAGCAACGTAGATAACGCGAAAAATACTTCTTTCTTCCAGCTACGAGAAGAGAACGAGAATTATCAGTTGAGATGAATAAGGAGGGGAAGCTAGAAGACGGAGGAGAAGGAGTAAAATGTAAATAATGCGCTAGGTAAAATATCTTCTTCGTTTTCATCTCTCTTTCCGGTAATGGAATGAGACAAGGAGGACCTTCTCGCAGCTCGTACTACTTTTGATATCAGGCGAAAAGATTTATCTTCCGAGTCGTGACTCTCCCTCTTCTAAATTTATCTCCTCGTGCGCAGGCGCTCATTTGCGCGTTTCCAAGAGCAAAACTTTCAGCAGAGAACTGCTCAACTGTGAAAATATCGCTGTGATAGCGTGGTGGGAAATGTATTGACGCAACATGAGTGATAAATGCGTAGTAAACATCTTGTAGCATTTGCAAAAGTGGTGTTAAAAGGGTTGCAGGAGTTTTGTTGTAATGAAAAAATAATGCTGAAATGTTTCAGAAATACTAGAATGATTCAACATGATTAGTGCTGGTTGAAAATTGAAATTAAAGCTCTCTATTTATGATTTTTTCCCACGTAAAAAAAATTTTGGAATCATGCGAGAATTCTGAAGCGTTGCTCAACATCATTATTCGTGTCAGTTGAAGGATGTCAACAATGAAAATTTAGAATTATGGTATTGAATTTTACCCGGGCAGATCAATACTATTATGAAGTCGAGTCTGAAAAAATATTCTTGTTCATTATAGCAGATTGATAATCCTTCGGCTATTGCAGAACTATAATTATTTTTGGGAAAAAACTTATGAATAAATATGTGCTGGTATCCTTATGATGTTGCGAGTGTACTGTAACAGCCTCAAAGAGTATTATAAAACGGATGTAAATTGGAGATTACTATTTATCACAAAATGATCTTCAAGGATAGTTATTGATTTCTTAGAAATGTCCTTGTGGAAAAGTAGCAATTTGATGAATCATCATACAATCGTTAGATTCTCATTATGATGATGAAAATACTATCATTCATACTTTGAGTAGATCATCAATAGTTTTTTTTTAATTCTGTCTTAGGGAGTATTGACAGTAGCAATAGCTAAAGGATTATCAATCTACTCAACTGAACAATAATATTCTTTCAGGCTCGATCAAATTCGTGATACTATTGATCTGGCCGGGAAATACAAGTCAACTAGCCCGTCAGGCTCGCTTCGCTCGCCATATCCGTCTAGCCAGGGGGCTCCGCCCCCTGGACCCCCGACTGGATCGTCCAAGAATGAGATCAGCAGGCTCACTTCGCTCGCCTGCATTTTTCATTTGGGCGTTTTTATCATATGTTAGGACGATCCAGTCGGGGGTCCAGACTAAACGTCTGGCTAAACGGATATGTCGAGCGAAGCGAGCCTGACGGCTAGTAATATAATATTCCCAGGAATAGCTCTGATTGAAGTAGCAGTGCCCAATCAATTTCTCCGCGATAAATGCATTTCAATCTTCAACTTGGTGCCAACCCAACAAAGTCAACTCAACTTAATGCCAACCTGACAAAATTATTAATTTAGTTACCAGTTAACAACTGTTTCGAAGAGGTACTCTCTCTAGATTATAGTTCTATATTAATATATGGTATGAACATTTTTCAATATAATTAAGAGAATGAAAAGAAGAATATATATGCCAAAAGACGAACTTTAAACCCTTAAAAACCACCCTTAGAATTATTAAAATATTGCCAAAAGATTTCTTAGTGCGCCTCTAAAGGGCCAACTGAACATACCTACCAAATTTGAACGTTTTTGGTCCGTTAGATTTTCAGTTCTGCGAGTGAGTGAGTGAGTGAGTGAGTCAGTGAGTCAGTCAATCAGTCAGTCAGTGAGTGAGTGCCTTTTCGCTTTTATATGTATAGATAATCAAGGGAAGATGTTGGTCGAGTTGTTATGAATAGTAACTTCAACTAATATTGATCTAGTTTATGTTAGTAGTACTGGCTCAATGAAATAACAATACAATCATTATGATAGTAGTTGATAAGTAATCAAAAATATGTGTTCATATTCAAAATATTCAAATGCTGATAGACATGCTAGTAATAATATGGACATTCAGTAATATAATTGAAAACCATTACACAACTATGTGTTTTGATGACAGTACTGTTGTACCGGTATTGAAAATGATGTCACAGTCGAGAGGATCGAGCGTAACAATTAAATCGCAGCTGAAATAAAATGCTCTTTGTCCAGATAATACTATCACAGTCCAATGATCACACAGAGACAGAGCATCGAGTTTTTGAAACGAAATGATTGATTCGATGACAAGTAACGCCGATGATGGAGAGTGGTAGAGCGCTTGTTGGAATGCAAACGAAAATGAGTCAAATTTTCGTTTGATCAAGCATGTGATTGGTCACAAACTTCTGTTATTGGAACGTTTTTCATTATTTTATGATCAATGGCACAGATTTGTGTGAAGATATTTTATTCTGATATCGCAACAATGATTTGTTCATCAGATATTGCCGTTAGCCACTGAATTGCAATGCAATTTATATTGCTTTACTCTACTTTACTTGTTCGTCATAATATGCTCTCCAATCATAATTATTGTGATTTTAATGTTGATGATGTTGCCAACCTATTATGAATAATGATCACATTGCGTTGTTGATCCTCGTTGACCAAAGTGACAAGTGAATCATATTTAATAAGAAGAGAAGAATTGTCACTATTACGTTTTTTTCTTAAGGAAACTTTCCGGTTGTGACATCAATATCAATCCACAGTTAGCAGTATTGATCACCACTGATAAAAAAAAGTTTCCCAATATAGTATTGATTGCTTCATTGGTTCTCCAACATTAAAAAATAATATGTTGCTAGGTTTTATAAGATGATAGGTTTTAAAAGTATTCACATCTAGTTATTTTTGAGAAAATCGTGAAAAATATGGTTTTTTAGTAATTATCCGCCATTTTTCTCAAGAATATTACGGAGCTCCTGCAACTTTCCCAGAAAAAACTCATGTCATTTGATAGAACTTATGAATAGCTATCCATGGTATATAAATTTGAAGAAAATCGTTAGAGCCGTTTTCGAGAAAACCGTGAAAAACATGGTTTTTTAGTCATTATCCGCCATTTTTCTCAAGAATATTACGGAGCTCATGGAATTTTCCCAGAAATGAGACTCATGCCAGTTGATAGTGCTTATGAATATCTATCCATGGTATGAATTTGAAGAAAATCGTTAAAGCCGTTTTCGAGAAAACCGTGAAAAACATGGATTTTTAGTCATTATCCGACATTTTTCTCAAGAATATTACGGAGCTCCTGAAATTTTCCCAGAAATGAGACTCATGCCAGTTGATAGGGCTTATAAATAGCTATCCATGGTATAAATTTGAAGGAAATTATTAAAGCTGTTTTCGAGAAAACCGTGAAAAACATGTATTTTTAGTCATTATCCGCCATTTTTCTCAAGAATATTACGGAGCTCCTGAAATTTTCCCAGAAATGAGACTCATGTTAGTTGATAGGGCTTATAAATAGCTATCCATGGTATGAATTTGAAGAAAATCGTTAGAGCCGTTTTCGAGAAAACCGTGAAAAACATGGTTTTTTAGTCATTATCCGACATTTTTCTCAAGAATATTACGGAGCTCCTGAAATTTTCCCAGAAATGAGACTCATGCCAGTTGATAGTGCTTATGAATATCTATCCATGGTATGAATTTGAAGAAAATCGTTAGAGCCGTTTTCGAGAAAACCGTGAAAAACATGGTTTTTTAGTCATTATCCGACATTTTTCTCAAGAATATTACGGAGCTCATGGAATTTTCCCAGAAATGAGACTCATGCCAGTTGATAGGGCTTATAAATAGCTATCCATGGTATAAATTTGAAGGAAATTATTAAAGCTGTTTTCGAGAAAACCGTGAAAAACATGTATTTTTAGTCATTATCCGCCATTTTTCTCAAGAATATTACGGAGCTCCTGAAATTTTCCCAGAAATGAGACTCATGCCAGTTGATAGTGCTTATGAATATCTATCCATGGTATGAATTTGAAGAAAATCGTTAGAGCCGTTTTCGAGAAAACCGTGAAAAACATGGATTTTTAGTCATTATCCGCCATTTTTCTCAAGAATATTACGGAGATCCTGCAATTTTCCCAGAAAAAACTCATGTCATTTGATAGAACTTATGAATAGCTATCCATGGTATAAATTTGAAGGAAATTATTAAAGCTGTTTTCGAGAAAACCGTGAAAAACATGTATTTTTAGTCATTATCCGACATTTTTCTCAAGAATATTACGGAGCTCCTGAAATTTTCCCAGAAATGAGACTCATGCCAGTTGATAGGGCTTATAAATAGCTATCCATGGTATAAATTTGAAGAAAATCGTTAGAGCCGTTTTCGAGAAAACCGTGAAAAACATGGTTTTTTAGTCATTATCCGACATTTTTCTCAAGAATATTACGGAGCTCCTGCAACTTTCCCAGAAAAAACTCATGTCATTTGATAGAACTTATGAATAGCTATCCATGGTATAAATTTGAAGGAAATTATTAAAGCTGTTTTCGAGAAAACCGTGAAAAACATGTATTTTTAGTCATTATCCGACATTTTTCTCAAGAATATTACGGAGCTCCTGAAATTTTCCCAGAAATGAGACTCATGCCAGTTGATAGGGCTTATAAATAGCTATCCATGGTATAAATTTGAAGGAAATTATTAAAGCTGTTTTCGAGAAAACCGTGAAAAACATGGATTTTTAGTCATTATCCGACATTTTTCTCAAGAATATTACGGAGCTCCTGCAACTTTCCCAGAAAAAACTCATGTCATTTGATAGAACTTATGAATAGCTATCCATGGTATAAATTTGAAGAAAATCGTTAGAGCCGTTTTCGAGAAAACCGTGAAAAACATGTATTTTTAGTCATTATCCGCCATTTTTCTCAAGAATATTACGGAGCTCCTGAAATTTTCCCAGAAATGAGACTCATGCCAGTTGATAGTGCTTATGAATATCTATCCATGGTATGAATTTGAAGAAAATCGTTAGAGCCGTTTTCGAGAAAACCGTGAAAAACATGTATTTTTAGTCATTATCCGCCATTTTTCTCAAGAATATTACGGAGCTCCTGCAACTTTCCCAGAAAAAACTCATGTCATTTGATAGAACTTATGAATAGCTATCCATGGTATAAATTTCGCATTATAGGAGTTTGTAACAGCTGTGCCTAGTTGAATGTTGGTACCCTAATTTCTGAATTTCTATACGTTCCATGGTCCCCAGAGTCCAGAAAAGTGGTTTTTGGGTATTGGTGTGTGTGTGTGTGGTGTGTGTGTGGTGTGTGGTGTGTGTGTGTGTGTGTGTGTGTGGTGTGTGGTGTGTGTGTGTGGTGTTGTGTGTGTGGTGTGTGGTGTGTGTGTGTGTGTGTGTGTGTGTGTGTGTGTGTGTGTGTGTGTTGTGTGTGTGTGGTGTGTGTGTGTGTGTGTGTGTGTGTGTGTGTGTGTGTGGTGTGTGTGTTGTGTGTGTGTGTTGTGTGTGTGTGTTGTGTGTTGTGTGTGTGTGTTGTGTGTGTGTGTGTGTGTGTGTGTGTGTGTGTGTGTGTGTGTGTGTGTGTGTGTGTGTGTGTGTGTTGTGTGTGTGTGTGTGTGTGTGTATGAGTGTATGTGCGTCTGTGTACACGTTATATTATCTCCCAATCAACGGAATGACTTGAAATTTAGAACTTAAGGTCCTTACACTGTAAGGATCCGACACCAACAATTTCGATCAAATACAATTTAAGATGGTGGCTAAAATGGCAAAAATGTTGTCAAAACAGGGTTTTTCGCGGTTTCCTCAAAAACGGCTCCAACGATTTTGATCAAATTCATATTAAAAAAAAAATATTGATAAGTTCTATCGACTGCCACAAGACTCATATTTGTAAAAATTTCAGAAGCTCTATGCAAAGTCTTATTTTAGATTCCCAATTATCAGGCTTCAGATAGAATTTGAACAAAAAAGTTCAAGTGGAAAAGATCCAGCATAAAAATCTCTACAATTTATGTTCAGTAACATTTTCACCTAAAATTGAAAATAAGCTCGAAATGCGAGAAAATAAGATTATTCAATTGCAAATTGTTGGCAACTATGATTCTATTAAATCATTCACTATGAAGAGATAGCAGACTTCGTGTGTCTCCAGCGCTATTGTCCTGTCACCAACTGTCTCAGATCTTAGAATAGTAGATTTGATATGCGCGGGAAGACTAGCGTCAGTTGATCAATTTTCATAACCTGCAAGGAAAGTTGTGTGAGTGCGCCACACCATATTTTTTCCTTAGAAGAAACAATTTTTTTTCTTTCCTTAGAAGAAAAAATTTTTTCCTCAGTTTATTGTTAAAGTTAGCATTCATTCTATTTATGTATTTTATTACTTGTAGGCACCTGCTGTAAAATCTTTCAGGTTTAGCGGGACCAATCTTGTAATGAATTTTACTGAATAAAATGATTGATTGATCATATGGAATAGTTGCGAAGCAATAAACCACACCGGCCGCATCCTCGTGATCCGGTAACATAAATTTGATTGCGTTTGCAGAAACAGATCGGTCTTGATCATAAATTTCAATTTCCTTCACAACCCCAGCCTAATTGCTGCCGAACCCGGAATTGTGGCACAGACAACTTCCACTCGCTGTATCATTTACAAACATCAGATGGCCGCAGAGAAGTTGCATCAGTTGCAGGAGAGAGGAGTTGTAGTGGAAAAGAGAGTTGATTCAGGAGAGAGTAGACTAGTTGAAGGAGAAAGTGGGAAGATGAGAGAATATAGGAAATTCGGGAGAAAGGAAACTATAGTTGAAGAATGAAGAACGAATTGAGAAGAAGAATGAAAAGATAAAATTTAGGTGGGAGAAGACTAGTTGAAGTGGTAAGTGGGAAGATGGAAGGAGAGAGAAGGAGAATTGATGAAAATGAAGATAGAAGAGAGAAAATTCAGTAGAGAGGAAGTTGTTGGAGAATGAAAAAGTCAGTTGGAGAATGGAGAGAGGAGAATGAAGAAGTCAGTTCAGCTATTGGAGACGAGATAAGAGAAGAGATAAATGAGAAGTGAGAAGAGATAGGAGAGAAGAGATAAGAGAGAAGAGAGGAAACAGAAGAGAGAATAGAGAATTGAGAATAGAGAAGAGAGAAGAGAGAAGAAAAATGAGAAAAGAGAGAAGAGGGAGGAGAGAAGAGAGGAGAGGAAAGTGAGAAGAGAGGAGAGGAAAGAGAGAAGAGAGGAGAGAGAGCAGAGAGTAGACAATTTGCAGAGATTGGAGAAGTTGAAAAGGGAGAAAAGCGAAGACAAACTGGTAGAAGAGAAGACTTGTTCAAGAGAGATGAATTTATTGATGAAGAAGAGAGGAGAGATTTTGGCTTAGATGGGGAGAATGTGGCTGGGAAAAGGGATGCGGGAGAAAGTGTTGATGATAGAGGAAGCAAAGCAGAGCAGAGGGTAGATAGTAGGCCCAGCGGTTGCTGCTCTCGACTGATTAGGGCGGCGGAATCTTTGCTAATGCGCGCGCACAAAGCTGCAATTGCGATCAGCTGCGAACAAGTGGCTGCGGTTCGGCCCATTGAAGTGGTTTCGGCTCAGTTTTCACCTGTCCGCTTTCCCGCTTTTCCGCTGCCAGGCCGTTAATTTCCTCGCAGTTTAATTTTGTCAGATCATCATAGCCTACACAAAAGCAGCTTCTACTACTTCTTTTACTGGAATCCAATGATTTGTATTCTTCTATTCATTTGAAATATTCCTAAAAATAAGACCGTACGAAACATGACATGGTATAGAATATCAACATTATATAATTACATTCAACTATTCTTTGTCATTGTCCCATTCATTGCTAACATATTATACCTCTAAATTATATTGATATATTACATCATTACAATTCTAAAAATAGAAGAACTTACAAAAAAAATATTTCCTGAGCAGCATAAGCTTATAATCAATATTAATTCTTCCAAATTATGTAAGAAAGTGAGTTTAAAATAGAATACTCATGATTTGAATAAATCATTTCCAAAATTTAATTCTGAACACTTCAAAACAATTAAGAAGAATTCAATTGATAAGATCAAAAATTTATTCAGCTTTTTCTCAGAGAGAGAGAAAGAGAGAGAGAAAAATAGAGAGAGAGAGAGAAAGAGAGAATGAAAGAAGTCTACTATTGTATAATCAAAATTCTATCTCGAATAGACACGATCAACAATGAGAGAGATCAAAATAGAGATCAACAATGAATCCAGTTACATACACGTCGATTTCTGGACGTACGATTTTTTGCTGTCTTTAAAAATTCCAATAGGTTGAATGGAACTTCACAAACACCTGATCATCGAATCATGATGTTTATCGAGTTATGTATAATTTATTAGAATTTTTAAGGACAACCAAAACTTGTAGGTCCAGAAATTAATGAGCGGTGTGAATAAAAACGAGTAGGACAAGTAAATACTTGAATGACAAGTAAACGCCAAAATTGAAGTGAATTAAAGAAGTATTCACTCTCACTCGTGAGTAAATACTTGAGAGGCTAGTAAACCCCCGAAAAATTCCTCTTTTGGTGTGAATAAACGCTAGTAAAAACTTCTGTAGCAAGTTAATACTTGCGAATGGACCCCAAGTCAACCCGACCCCAGACTTGCAGTCGTACTTGTACACGAGAGATGGCTGCATTTACGAACCTGCATGGTGCGAAACGTTATAGAGACCGGCGTGATATAAGTCCCAATCTATCTAAGGGACTATTGCGATTTGAGAGCGAAAACGTAGATTTTCTCACTTCGCGCTTTCTTGATGAAAACACTGATGCAAGGATTGGAGGGTCAACTGCAAGGAAGAAGATGGAAATTTTTCTGAGATACCTTAGTGATCCAGGATTCCAAAGTGGTGTTGCCAACGACATGGGGGTTGTATTGGATAAAATAGCGTCGTAGTCTGAAGATTGGATTAAATTTCCACGTACTATTGAAGATATGGATCAGGCTAAGGCAGATTGGGGTTTCAAAATTTCGCATTCCGACTATCATTGGTGCTATAGATTACACTCACGTGCAATCGGCGTGTGGCGGCGAAAACAGAACAAGTCACAACAGGAATTGATGCGTAGTAATCTGTGTAGCCCTACAAGTTTTTACTTGCCTTCCTTGCGAATTCAGTTGTCTCGCGAGTGAATACTTCCTAGTAAACCCTCGGGTTGGCGAGTACATGGTCACAAGTAAACTCGACGCTTTATTCACATCGGTTTACTTGGAGTTTAAATACTCGTTACACTTTACTTGTAAGAAGATACTCGTCGTACTCGTTTTTATTCACACTGCCCAATTTGTGTACAACTAGACTTACGATTGAGAAAGAAATAGTTGAGAAAACTCTAATTTTCAAAACAACAATGAGTTAGCGATTTTCAAGAAAACATCAACAGTTTCTTTGAAAAGAATCATAATTGTTCAGTATAAGAACTATTCTAAAGAAATTTGGAGATAGTTGAAAGGGTAGATCCATAGAGGAGAGTTAGAATAAGCTTAGCGTATGATGCTATATTCCCTCTATTGTAGATTCAAATCAATATCATCTTGAAATCAACGTACACTAGACCCTGCATTACGTTTTCACGATAATGTTTGCGAGAACACTATCCGAAACTATTACCCTAGAAAATCCTTCGAAAGCAACGTCGCTGCAATCAAAATAAACTCATCTCGAGGGTGGGATGGACATGGGCAATGTGGTGATCGACTCCCCCGCTGACCATTTCGCCGGCAGCCCGACCAGATGTACACGAGTGCGAGCTGCAAAACTTGTAATCAGTGTAGCGGCCATTAACAGTAGTGGCCGACTCACGACTGTAAACAACTACTGCAAAGGGACAGCACTAATAGAGATCTCCCAGCAGATTAGCAGTCTTGCCCGGTAACATTATTAGAGTGGCCTCTAACCGAGTTTGTACAGGGTGCCGCTGCTTAACCCGATTGTGTCTACACATTTCGGCCAAGTGTAGTTAAACTAGTGTAGGTGAGATGTTACGCCCGCTCCATGCGGTGCTAGTTCAGTGGATATTCCTTGTGATTCACAGCAGATTCCTTGCTTGTTTACAATCAATTTGGTGGAGGCTTGTGTGCAGATTGGAGAGTGGTCAGCCAAATAAGGGGTTTGCTAATAGCATTATGATGACGAAAGTTGATGATAATATTCAACTGTAATTCGGACAACTGCAACTCAATATTCGAGGTATTTGGCCTCAAAATTGAACAATAGTACTTAGAGGCTAGTACCTACATATTAGAACCATTGAAACTGAATTAGTGACTGTGTGATTGGTTAAAATCGATTTGGAGGAGGCTGGTTCATAGACGATGGAAAGTGGTCAGACAAATGAGATTTGCTGTTGATGGGAATGCTGGATAAAGGTTGGAAACTCGAATGTGAGCTTGACGATGATAACTCAATTGAACTCAATTCAATTTGTTGAAAATGGATTTAAAAATCTGAAAGCGCTACACACGTGAGTACTAGTATTAAATAACTTTTATTCAAAAACTTGACTGTTGTGTCGTTAGGAATAGTTCAAAAACTAATTCGAGGAGAGTATACACTATCTTTGAACTTTCTTCATAAATTTACCAGAATCACCAATGTTGCCGTGTATTGAAAACATTTCTCATGATTCATAGCTGACTTTGTGTTTGTTTTAATCGAATGCAGGAGGCTTATATGAGGTTGGATTCTGGAGATTGGTCAGCCATGATTGTAAGAAAGTGTGAAAGATGAGGACGCTCGATAAGGATCGAACATTGAACCATAAGCTTGACAATCATTCTAATATAAGATTTTCTCGAAGAATATTATTTGGAAGCATGTGCTCGACAATTGATATACAACGATTGGCAGTGTGATTGCTGATAATCTACCTTCAATTGAAGGTAGAGGGAGATTGTGGAAGATTTAAGGACTCGGGGATTTAGGCAGTGTGGTCCACCAAATATGGAATCTTTGCTGATTAAGGTTGAGAGTAGGTCTTTAAGCTTAAAAACATCAAATCTTGACTTCCCCATCGATTCTGATGGAGAAGCTGGAATCGGAGTATAAGTAGATAAGCTTGATGATTAAAAAGAAAATTCGCTTTGATAATATCACTCAATAATTTTCAATTGGACTTTGTGACAGACTAATCATTTGAAGTCTCCATTACTCCAAAGTTACAAATCTTTTGTTGTTCCCATATATTATATATTATATAAGTAGTTTTAACTTGTTGTGCAACTTATTGAATGAAAAAAGACTAAGAAATTGTCGAAAAACCACTGATTTATTATAATTAGAAAGACCGGTTTTGGTTATTACACCATTGTCAATCTCTGATAAACTCTTGTTGTGCAACCACTAAAGTTCTAGAATTTGGGATTCATCGGATACATCCTCAAACCCCAAAACTGTTTATTATTCCCTGAACTCCAAGTACAGGTTGAAAGTAATGTTTTCGTGGAAGATGAGTATGAGAGGATTCATTTAGTATTCATTCATAATCAACAATAATGTAAAACTATCAGATCAAACACTTCAATCACTGCACTTATTATCCATGCAATAATTCATTGCAGCTATCATTGTAAAAAGGTGATCAGCTCAATCAATAACTTACTGTTTATAGATTCGAATAATGTTATTTTGATTTCCCCTCTTTACTTCTAGAATGAAGCCACTCATTAAAATCAGTGAACTCAATCTCCGAAAATAGTTCACAAACGAGATTAAGAACATCTTGCTCGATAACTGCTGCTCCGTAATCTGCAAAGCATAGCCTTGATGAAGCTGAAGTGGAGGTCGATAAGAATAATAATTCTCGGTGGCGGTTTGAAACAAGTCGTTTCAGTTTTAGCCGCCCCGGGAAAGGATTACTCTATAAATTCAAAGTGGGACAAAGTTCAGACAACGATTAGTCGCTGAATTCGCGCGGAGTAAGCAATTACAACGCTGAACAGATGTACGACTTCCATTTCTCTACATACTGCAATACATAGTTATAAACTTCATCATTTTCCAGATATATTCATTCTGATACATAGTTGGTTATGTACTGTATATTCATTTTCCGAATATAACGACGGTGATCCAAATATATATTTTGTGATAAATTTAGACTGCACTGGCTCTAAAATTTAAGGTAACTATGACGTATACTCATGTGACGTTTTACTTTTCAAGTGGTTAAATACCACATTATACTTGAGATTGAGCTATATAGGGGCTGCAGGGTACTCGATGGTGTGGATATATGTGAATAGATAATGGTCACTTGAGTATTACATTTGGAATTTTGGGGAGCATTCTGTTAGATAGTTCGTAGGTTTGGTGTTGAAATTTCCATCAGTAACATATTCAGGAAACATGGAAGATTAAATTTCCTTTCGATTCTTAAAAAATGTCAAATTTCTATTCGTACATTTTTCATCAAAAAGTAAGATGTAATCATGTTATTTTTCCAAGTAATCATGATCAACTAAATCAATACATCTAGTATGTCAAACAATGGAAATATAAAGCAAAATTAATTTGATTCTTTAAAAAAACTCAGTTCTTTGAAAATTTGATTTAAATAGTTTAGAACAATCATTTTTTCTTGATGTGAGGGCATCATAATTCATGGATCCGCTCAAAAGATTCCAAATCATATGCTGCTCATTTTGAAATTAGTACTCTCGAACAACAAAATTTCAGTTTGAAAACTCAGAAGAGCTGCACATTGAATTGATTAGGATAGGATTAGATACGATATCAGCGTAGTCCGAAAAACAATATTTATGTGAATAATTATAATACTGTTAGAGCGTTTCATTATATCAACGTCTTTTAATATACGTGTTATTATAAGAGGATTCATTTAGTATTCACCACAATCAACAATAATGAAAAACTATTAGTTCAAACACTTCTGCTCCACAGGAGTACCTGACTGCAAAATACTGAAAAATTTAACTACCTACCTTGGATGTATCATTAAGTAATAAAGAGGTCGTTCTATTCTAATCTATCAAAATTGAGACACGGAAATGGAGATTTTCTCTTGGTGAAAGCATGAGAGTAATTAATTAATTTGATTGTCCCAAATATTGCAGATCACAGGCATTTCAACAGCAATCTACTTGCAACAAGTTATTTTGGTGCATGATTAATAGGGGAAAAATTGTTTATACTATCAAAACTACAACGAAAAACAATTCAAGTTGCTTTGGTCTTTTGAACAGTTTCAACCCAAGCTACAACAGCATTGCGATTAGACCAGAACGCAAGTGAAGCAGAGCTCCTCTATGAAGGAGAAGTTGATTCAGATGGAGTCCCGACAACACATACAGGGAAACGTACACATTCAAATAGAGCAACTGGAGATAATTCACAGCACATTTAGAGATCGCTCTGTAGTGGACAGGTTAATTTCCGAATTAGTGCTGGCAAATGTATGTGCAAAGCGACCCGTGAGCACAACAAGAAAGCATAACATCAGGGGTGGGGATCGGGTTCATAAATATCCACTCACATGCACACATTCCCACTTACATCTACACATACTTTAGTCAGATTCACTTAAAAGTGTCAGTATTGGATGGATACGTAACATTGATGTTATATATGCTGACAGATCGAAGTGGATGCCACTAGACACACCTACATATATGCACACAATACTCAACTGTATTGTTATATACGTGACGTCTCTGTCATACGTGCATATAAGTGCTGACAATGATCCCTGGAGGAACCTCCCATCACTTATTCATGGAGTCAGAGGAAGCAGTTGAGAAGGTACCTCATGCCCATGACTGTAGAGCACTAAATTGAGCAGCATCTTCTTGCAATGCAAATGACAGCTCGTTTAAGTGTGGTCACCGTTACTGACCATAACATGCCAAGGAAATGCCACATATTAAACATTTTATGGCATGGATATTATCACAAAGATACCACCTTAACTCTCACATTTCACGTTGGTCATAAGATAATAACTTGAGCAAACATTTTGTTGAAATTTATGATTTTATTGTTGCAATTCTTTGTGGTTATGACTATACTGAATAGCGATATAAGGAAGGACAGATGAAAGGAAGATTCAAAACTAATGTCGATTAAAATCAAGTACATTCATAATAATCGACTTGTGATTTAGGCCTACGTATTCGATTACAAACTTGTCACTAGAACATTAATTCAACTCCCACAATTTATTCAAATGGAATTGCAATCACTTATATGTCTGAATAACAAGAAAACCCCTGGATTTGACATGATAACTGGCTCAGTCCAAAAGCACCTACCAAGAAAAGCGATAGTGAAATTAACAATAATTTGGAATGCTTCTTTCACACTTAAATTCGTACCAGGAATATGGAAAGTAGCAGAGAGGTTATAATGCTACTAAAGCCAGATGAAGAGCCACATAAAGTATCATCATATAGGCCAATATCATTGTTACCGGTCCTATCCAAGTTGTTTGATAGGATTTTACTGAGTAGGCTAAAACCAATAATTGAGAGACAGCACATAATTTCAAATCACCAATTTGGCATATGAGTGGAAAACTCAACAATGATCAAGTGCATGGAATTATAAATGTAATAGAGAAGTGCTTAGAAGAGAAAAAAGTTTTCTCAGCAGCATTCCTTGATATAGAGCGAGCTTTTGATCACGTATGGCATGAAGGTCTTATTTTCAAGCTCAGAAAAGTGCTACCAAAGAAATATACAGATATATTACAATTCTATCTGACTGACAGATACTTCAAGGTCAGGCATGAAAGTTCATATTCTGATTTGAAGGAAATTGAAACAGGAATTCCTCAAGGCAGTGTTGTGGGACCAGTTCTTTACCTACTCTACACCAGCGATATTCCCAGCCTTGATGAGAATACTGCAGCAACATTTGCAGACGATACAGCCTTATTATCAGTAGACAGTAATATTTATATTGCAACAGAGAAACTACAGAGATCCATCAACAAAATTCAAGATTGGACTAGAAAGTTGAGAATGAAATTGAATGAAGCAAAGTCGATTCACATCAATTTCGCCAATGAGAAGGACCTGCCCATACCAATAACTATCAACAACCAAGTTGTACCATATGCCAATGATGCCAAGTATCTAGGTATGACCTTGGACGCAAAGCTTCGCTGGAAGGCCCATGTCAAGGAGAAGAGAGAAGAGCTTGGAGTCCAATATAAGAAGCTGTATTGGCTGATCGGAAGAAACTCCATCCTTTTAATCCGGAACCAAGTACTTCTGTACAAACAGATATTAAAGCCAGTATGGACGTATGGTATACAACTTTGGGGGTGTACCAAAGACAACAACATCAATGCCATACAACGTTTTCAAAACAAAGTGCTAAGGAACATTGTGGATGCTCCTTGGTATGTCAGGAACAGCGATTTTCATAGAGACCTGCATGTCATCCTGGTGTCCACCGAGATCCAGAGGCATGCGGAGAGGCATGAGGGGCGACTGCACCAACATGACAACGTCGAGGCGATCCAGCTGCTAGACTCAAAAGGAAAAAACCGTGTGGAGGCTCAAAAGGAAAAAACCGTTTGAACTAGGGTAGTGCTTGTTCAAGTAGTGTCCAGTGAAAGAACAGAGCAGTGATTGAGTGAATCTGGCTTCTATAGTGCAGTCCATAAGTGTACATATCAATTAAACAATAGCAGTAAGAGTTCCTAATGAGAAATTCACTGTTAAATTTCTCAAATAGTATTTAAGGATAAAAAATTAGCTCATTAGTCTTTAGACTAGATGGCTATAGTATTGACCAATAGGAGAAAACGCATATGTCATGAATAAGCAGTGTTATTCCATACAATTTCACAGAAACGAATACTCGAAAAAATCCATCATCTTATACCTTATCCTTATCCAATACCTTATACCACATCAATGTTTCAGGGTGACTGGATCGAATAATCGTACACTATAATACACTATACACAATATAATACAATAAAAATGTGTTTTTTTTTATAGCAGCTTCCATTTCATACCACATACAAGCATGAGTGATATATATAAGCTATTCTTCACTTTGTCCACCAGCATTGGAGGTTCAAGATTTCTAGGTTGAATTTTTGAAATTCTACCATTTAAAGGTCGAAACTCTGGACAGTCTTAGATTCATATTTTCGTATATTCTCATATTCCACATAATACATATGTATGATACGATAGTACATAATGTGATACACGAATTCTACTTATAGATGAAATAGTACTTATTATCATCCATGTAATGTGGATAATGTGAGACTATTTTTTCTGTGGTAGGAGTTGATGATAAAAGTCAGGCAACAACTCAAAGACCTTGAATTAGTCAGACAAATAAATCTTCTGTGCGAGAACATCTGACATTGAACAAAGAGGGAACCTTTATTAAAAACAAGACAACCATGATAATCAGGGCTCGGTCCAATTCATTGAGGCCTATTGTGCCCATCTCCTGGGGGCGTCAAGCAAATGAAACCATAAACTTTGTAGGCACCTTTCCCGGGTCTCATTTTTCTTCCTTACTGCAAGTGGGCCTCGAAATTAAAAATTCCTGATTTGTTGGGTCTTTTGTTTTGGAAAAGAACTGAACCGGAAGGCTAATTTCGTCATGGCGTTTGTTGCTAATCTTTCAACTTTCTAGATATAATAGGGGAAATAAGAAGTATACCATCAAAAAGTAACACTGGCTGATTCTCACGTGGCGTCACCAAACAAAGCAACAAATAGTGAGACAAAATAATAAGGAGATGTGATAATATACAGTAGTGAGATTCACTAAATACTTTCATTTTTTGGTACTATTTACTATAAATAACATTAGGGTAATCCTTTACGTTCAACTAGTTCTGACAGTTTGAAGAAGATTTTACTATGGGATACTTTCATGAACTCGACAGGTCTGTTAGGAACGAAAGTTCAGTGAGAACTGAGAAGTATATTTATTTATTTAGCGTGTGGCTTCCAAGACAACAATCTGTATTCATTTCCATCTTCACTTCTTCAGGATCATAATATGGGAATGATCCCTTGTCTCAAGATGTAGAAATGAACATAAAAACAAACATAAATGGTAAATAAAAACTATTTATTAAAATACATATATCCAGTTCAGAGAAGTATAAAATCATTCGTGATGATAGACCAACAACGATCTCCAGTTAATGTTAAAATGATCCTGTATCATTATCTTACCAAAATAAGTCCACGTGTATGTAATTCACGGATAACCTGTATGGGAATACCATGGCCTTTATTCTAGGTCTTTATTTGATGTGGTTCTTCTCAATAAGCTACCCCTTCTATGTA
Source organism: Nilaparvata lugens (assembly GCF_014356525.2). NCBI lineage: Eukaryota > Metazoa > Arthropoda > Insecta > Hemiptera > Delphacidae > Nilaparvata > Nilaparvata lugens. The sequence continues at coordinate 913,945 of NC_052511.1, forward strand.
GTATCAGAATAGTCTATAATCATTGTAATGTTTATCTAATGTTCTGTAATAATCATATGAGTAGATTTATGATTTTTTTAAATATTTGAAACATAATGTAGTGAAGGCATTCACGATACCTTTACTCTTTCTCCACACTACTTGTTATACATGATTTGTCATACTAATCCATACTAATACCTCTTGAAACGCACACAATCATCCGTCCATTTCCAGAATCAAGCTCCCATGTTTTGCACCAAAAGATGAATCTCAGAAGGCGTGACCTCATTCTTCCTGTTGTATATTGGATTGCTTCACAGTGACTAGCTTGCAGCAAACTAAACTGATAGCGGCAGCCGTGGTCTGCTCAAGATGCCGTCTGTGTGCCACTTGAACTTTGCTCTCTACTCCTCCTAACTTCACTTGTTCACAGTCAGCAGGTAGAAGATCAACTTGGCGCTCTACTGACATTCACCTCGAAATGTTAGTATTAATTCTATGGGAAGCATTGACGTTATGTATAGAGTATGCTGACAGTAAGATTCAATGTCAGCATATCTAACAAATAAAACAAACACGCTTCACAATTAACGAACGCTGACTGATTGAAGTGAATCTGGCCATAGTGGAGAGCTGTGTCCCGCCTGTCTTTCATGAGATGACTGAACCAACTGTCACCGAACTCAACTGCAAAGTGTTCCTTAAACACAGTTGACAATCGAATTCCGGTAATGGAATGGCCGTAGTTCCTGTGGTGATGAGTTTCAAAAACAATATCGTGGTTCTTCTTGTCAGGAAATTTTCATTAAAGTTTTCAATTTTTTAGGCGATAAGGCTTACTTCATAATTCTGAATAGATTTGTTCTCCCGAGGGGAATTCAAGAATGTTCGGAAATTTTATGCTAATGATATACCGTATCTACAGCGTATGACTTTTTCATTGGTAAGTCCTCAATTCCGTACTGATTACGAGTGCACGTCCAAATGTAAAATGTACTGAATTAATTGCCTAAGGGCTTGCCACAGTAAAGTCATTACTCTCACCCAGGTAGGCACGTCTGTCACATTATTTATAAGCAATTTTCATTTTTATACATTGGTATAAACATTTTCTGCAATGGAGATCCACAATCGCATCCCAGAGTTATTGTTAATGTGTAATTGTGTAATTCTCCGTGTAAAAAATTATACAAAGGTTGTTTGCTATCACAATTTTATAGGTGTAAGTTTTTATAGAGCATAGCCAGGATTTCTGTTGTATTGATAAATTTGAAAATATGTCCTGATTTCCTTTCTTTTGTTTTGTTATTCTTGCGAAGAACTTTCCGTAGGAGAGTTCTTATTAAACTTCCACAGGAATCAGTTTCTCTTCTGGAATGATCAGGATTTTCCATGAGAAGGTTGGTTGATAGGTAGTAGTATTTCCTACATGCATTATTATATATGTATTTCAGGTACACAAGCTATCAATCTCTCTTAACTCAAAATAAATATATTGTTTTCTCATGTGTCTATACACATTGAGATTTACGTGAAGCTGGTGAGATTTTTATGCTCATCGAACATAAGTTATAAAAGAAGGTTATAAGGCTATTTGTGAATAGGATGTGATAAGGCCACAATATATCCCCACCATATTCTTAAGCAAAGAGATAAGCATTTGGGGAAAAATTGAATTCTCAGTACAATATCCATGTTATCTGTCAAAGAGGGCCGACATCTCACATAGGGACTAACTCATCTTGGGCTCTTGAGTGGTAAGTTTGCACTTGTTTTGTGAGCGACAGAGGAAAATAGGGGTGGAGAAAGAGTGAGAGCCTGTTTTGTGCATGGCTAGAAGTTTGTTAGTCGCTACCAGCGCCTCAGCCCTCACGCGCTGAGAAGAAATTTCAACTTGGGAAAGTGGGTCGTTCTAGTGTCATCTCCAAGTCTCTAATCGAAGAAGTTTTTATGTAAGAAGTGCAGTAGACGACTGCGAGCAGCCGAGAAAATTTCCAATCAAACATTTATTCCCTTTTATTAAACTTGCAGGCGAACCGCGAAAAAGAAGTTCGCTGCGGAGTTAACCATTCAATACGTTCAAGTGAGATTGTAAGAAGTATACGTTTTATTCTAGACTCTGAACCATTCCAACTTTGAGATAACAGACAATAGCTGTGAATGACGGAAATAACATTAAACGATCACAGTGGCCTATTTTTGACATAGCAGGTATCACATTTCATTCAATTCTTGTTGATCTTCAACTTTAAACTTTTCCACTTGGAAAACCACAGCTTTTTGTTGTAGATATGAAATACTTATTGAGAGTCATTGAGCTTCAGAAATAATTTTAACCATACTTACCAAATTTTAATCTTGACCAAATGTTAATCATACTCATACCATAGAGAAAAGATAGTATAAGTGTTATTCCATGCTATATGCTATCCTTCCTGTATGCTTATACTGTACTCATCTCAATATATCAACGTTTGAAATCTACTAATGAAGAACTTTCCAGTGACACAATATTGATAAGTAGAATGTACTTGCTTGAATCGGTTTGGCAAATCGAGGAGAAGCTAAGGCATTCGATGATCTCCGTATGCACGGAATGTGAAAAATATTCCGATTTGAATTGTCAAATGAACAAATTCAAACCCTAGAGATATCTGACGGACAAAAAAGCTTCCAATCAGTTAAAACAATTTAGTAAACACAGAATCAAACGTCAAGTCAGATAGTTGAAACTATAGAAACTAGACAATAAATTCGTTCAATAAAAACCTGTATCTTGAATACAAATTTATGTTCATTTTTCCTTTTGGTATGGCCTCGATTGCAATAAATCATGATGAATCTCAAATGTATGATAGCTATTTACGTGATAAGGACGGGAAGTGGCTGTTTGCAGGGCCGAGCATATGAGGTTTTCAGTTGTACTAAGTTTTCCGTCTGTGTAGCGAGAAGTTGTATTGCTTGCTAATATTAAAGAATGCAAAAAAAGATCAAAAGAGATTCGATAATAAAAATTAATAGTTTCATTGATCATTTTCAAACTGGAAGATAATTTTCTTCGGTCATATCAACATGAGATAAATGACTCTTGGGGAATATCCTGCATTGGGCACCATATTACATAATCATATTAAATCTATCATATGAGCTGGAATGAAATTTAGGTTACTTGTATTTAAATGATGATTGTGATGTTTAATGAACCTCACAACTCAGAAATGATATCGTGTAAGTAGCCTATAAACCGGGGTGGTTGAGCAATTTCGCGTATTGCACTCTGAGTGATCCCTTTCAGAATGAGGAAGGCAATTCATCACGTCTCATTTTTGAAGATCACTGCCTCATTTGTCACCTCACGTCCGTCCTTGAGCTGATAACGCTTGATGAAGATGTAAGACATCCATTATCAGATAACTGAGCGCAAATTTTAAATTTTCTTTGATTTATTCACTGGCAGCTGCTAGAAGAAGGATGCTTCTGGGGGTAATAGGAGTTTATATCGGCTCTCTAAGTTGTTAGATGGGACAATTGAAGTTTGAGTTAACTCTGTTTTTACCATCGCGAGGACAATAATCAAATAATACTGATTGCTTTCTGCTGCATAGAATTTTTTTTCATTGCTTTTTGATTGAGATACCCTCTTCTCAGTTCAAGCGGTTGATGAGACTCTTTTAGTTGGGATGGGAACTACCTCATACAATAAAAATGATTGAGACACATTAAAAGTGAACAAGTACTCTTTCTATTTTAGCAAAACACAACTCTTCAAGTTTCTCTTGAAGAGCCATTTTCAAGTGTAAGCCATTTCCACATTGATGGAATAAAAAGGGTAATTGGTAGCTTTAATTATTGTTTTTGAATAATTTCGCTGCGCATCTTCGAAAGGAAGATTATAAGAAGAGTGTTGGGACCAGTTAGAACAGCGGAAGGTTGGCGAGCAAGGAGTAACGTAGAGGTGAACGAGTTCCTGAATGGAGAAGATATTGTGCGTTTCATCAAAGCGCAAAGAATAAGATGGCTTGGTCACGTGATAAGAATGGGAATAGACAGGTTATCCAACAACTTGATGAACGCATAAATGATGGGGATTAGAAAGCGTGGAAGACCAAGGAAGAGGTGGCTACGGGATGTGGAGGAGGACTTGCATATCATGGGAGTGCGGTCGTGGAGGAGAAAGGCAGAAGACAGAGAAGCATGGAGGCAAATCGTGAGGGAGGCCAAGGTCCACACCAGACTGTAGAGCCAGCGAAAATAAGTAAGTTTTGAATAATTTCAGTAGCCATAAAAAAGTAAGTAGATAAAAATTGGATCTATGATGAAGTACTGAAGCTGAATTGGGATCTAAAGGCTTTTTTTACAATGGGAATCAGTCTCCAATCACAAGTAGGTAACATCGCAAGTACGTTGTAAACAATGCAAACCTGGATTTTTATCAAAAAATGAGTAATTGAATATCAATCATCATCTACTTGAAAAAAGGAATTCCCATAATAGGTTGATGTCCACAAAGCTAATAAATAGCTTATACTCAATTCTTGAAAGAATTATGAAAAAAATAGGCTAATTCTTAATTTATACTTCTCTCACTATTCAATGCCTTGAATTTGAAGTGATGCAGTATCTCAAATAAATATTTTAGGACTCCTACATTCCAATACGACACTTCATCTATTGTTCAATGATTATATTGTTTTTAAATTTAAAAAATACATTATTGAAAATTAATGTACACGAACCAACAAAGATGGTTCATTCCAGTCTTGCTAGAATTAATTTCACATTTTCATGCTCATGTTGTAAACTCTGTTGAGGTTTTTACTTTTTATGGGATTAATTTTGGAAATATATACATGTTGCCCTAATAGTTTCAATTGTTGACAAATTAATCAATTGAATCTGCTAATCTGACGGTATATAGTAGTTTCCAACACCTGAAATCAACAGCATTCCAATAGTTAGAGCGTCATACAATATCGAGCTTGCACCTGAGTTATGGAGGGACAATGCGCTTAATGAAGATAATTATTACGCAAGCAAGCGTACACTGAGTGAGAAGTAAATCACCGAGCAATAACGCTGTCCTTACATGCAGTGGTCTGAGAGTCTATTAAAGCGGTTCCGATTGTTGGTCACTTGATTTATGAAAGCGATTTTCAGCTAACTGCCAATTAGGAGCATCGCGATATACTGCTAGTGGGTTGAGGAAGTGAAGGTCAGTCTAGACGCTGGACATGTGACTCAATTGAGTCTGGACTGGGCGGATCATAAAATCACAGACATCACAAACGCTGTGTTCTCTCCGACAGGTTCATTCACTGGACTTGTTTCATGAAGAACTTCCCCTGTCTCTGAAATACTTCACCATTTGTGGAATAATATGATGCTATTATTGTATCACGATCACAATTCATTAATGTCAATTGAAAGTATATTATTGTCTGATTCTAGAATACTCTGAGTTTGGAAAGTTGGATTTGTTGATATAAATGTATCTTTTATCGGAACATGTATCACGAAATTCTTCAAGTCTTCTTCTTGTATCCTGCTAGAAGCGTAATTTTCCTTAATAAGAAACCATCGTTATAATCAACATTACCACCTGCATTATCATTGCCAAGATCACAAAAATGATCTCAATAATATTATCACCTTCATCAATTCCCTTACATGAATCAAGGGATACACCGATATTCAAATTTAAATTCATTAATAAAAATTATATACAAATTAATATAAATATTCTTAATTACAATATGTCAATACCAGCAAAGAATTACTTGTGCGCTGGGAGTGAATTCGAACAACTAGGTTCGATAAAATGTCAAAAGAAGAAAAAATAGAGCATATTATAAGCAACTAAAATATTAAAGTAAACCTAATCTTTACAAAATATATCATTGGTTTAATACCATTTTGCAAACGATGTTCGAAGATACTTATTCTTATTCTTCTAACTCGATCGTAGGTGCTTCTTTCTCGGTGCATTTTGTGCTTTGACAGTTCACTACCAATCAGTCACCTCACATACATAATGCATATCTTGTTATCGAGTTGCAAGTTGCAGAAATCAATCAGAATCTATGGAAATCATTCATAGAAGACAAACACTTTGAAAGTCATGGCACCAATCCCACTCGTAGATAAATCAAGTGAGTAAGCACAGACATGAAAATGTTTCAGTAGACAACAGCCGTAACAAACGGAAGGGGCCATCAATGTTTGTAAAGTTAGCTGTTATACTGTTGTGCTACTGTAGCTGCTTGTAGTTTGTAGTTGGAAATTGTAACTGCTTATTTAATCAGCGAGGTATATTGCACTGTTGTGACCTCTGTATGTGTAACACACCCATACGACCGGTGACACACTAACTTCTGCTTTGTAAACAAGTGAGCAGAGCACACACCAAACTCACACTCTCTCTTTCTTTCTCACTTTGTCTCTCACTCACACTCTCTCTCACCACCTCACGACTTCCTCTCCTCCTCACTCTCCAATACCTAAACTCCTTTTCACCTCACTCACCAATTTAACTTATTCACCCTTTCGCTCCGACACACAGCATCCCTTCAGTATGCAAACGTTCAAACATTTTCACCTACACCTTTGTACTCTGTACCTCTGTACTTGAACTCTCTTACCAATCACTTTGTATGTCTCCTAACTTTTCTCACAACGTGTTCCATTAACTTGAATGCAATCAACTCAACTCCTGCATTCTGCATTCTTGTTAGCTTGAGCATGTTCTATTCCTTGAATTCCTCTTATAATCAAATTGGGGACCCAATTCTTCTCAGATTCTAGCAACTGATTGATCATTGGAGCTTATCCATGCTATAATGACTAGAAGGTAGCAAGGGGCGCATGATACGGTTGCCAGTCATAATATTGTGCTAGGATAGAATGAAATTTATCACAGATTTTTGTCTTATTTTTATAAATATTTACTATCAACATTTCCTATATCCTTGTCAAACAGAGATACATCTGCTTTACTAGCTTGGATCATTCCATGATTTCGTTGAATTTTGATAGAGATTTATCAGATTTCATAGCTTGTGCGCTTTTTCTGACGATTTTCCATACTCTTCAAAATCAACATGGAGAGAATCTAATCAAATCAAATTTTTTTGCACAAAAAATTGATTATCGTCTTATAATCAATAGCTCAATAATCTATTATCAATAAATAAATGATAATAAATTATTGTTGCAGTAATTTAGTTCAAAATAGTTCAGAAACTACTATTACAATAAAATTATTGAAATGCCTGTACAATAATTACAATGAATTCAACCGTGTATCGCTCATAGTGTAAATGATTCCAACCCCTTTCTATTGGGCCACCGCAGCCAATTGCAGCGTCCCCAACCCATCCAGCTCTCTACAATTGCCGCGAATATAGTAGCAGTGGAAGTGTTGACTGGTCCCGATTGCAACAATCCCTCGAGATCGGAGTAACCGTTGCTCCGCTGAGAACAAACTGATAATTGGAGTCCTGGTCAGCGCTGCTCATGCGCGTCTACAACCATTATCCAATCTGTGGCATTTTGTCCGTTGTTCCCAAATAAATCAGAATCTCCAATCTATTGTTGAAGAAAATCATCAACAGATTACTGTAGCATTCATTCAACTATTTAACAGCTGTCAAGCTACTGATTTTTCAGTTTTATATAATTGTATTATAATAATATTGTAAAACATGTCAGTGCTGATAATAAATTTCAATTCCACTATGAATGATACTTCAACATAGTTCCTGTAATGAAAAGTGCTACAAAGAGATTCTTTAAAGATTATTGTAATATACATCAAAATAGTACAGTACAGGTCACACATTGATCTGATAATACACATTACACAAACCTTAGGAGTTATTAATAGGGTCCAGTTCTTGGTTGAGCATGTGACTCTCCTCTCTCATTTCTTATTGCAAGTTCATCAGTTGTTATTGGAATATGATACATAAACGGTGCAACCGAACGATCTTATCTCTTACCAATTATATTTCCAAAACTATCATTCCAAATAAAATACGATCTCTCTGGTTTGAGTAGTCTTTATAAAGTGTTTCATGGAATAGTTCCAAAATGATCAGTTGATCAGTTGAAGCAGGAAAGTATGATAAGGTTCGCTCCAGAGTCCAAATAAAGAAACAGTAACAATTTTAACATATATACAGCACAAGATCTCATGTGAATCTCGATCGGATCTCAAGATCCTGAATGTATAAGCTGAGTTTTAAGGGGAACGCGAGGATAATAATTTGTTATCTTTTAAACGACAAGATGCAATATAAGATCTGCTCCTCTGTTGAGGAATATTGATATCAATCTATGATGTTCCAAGTGAATCTCAAGGAGATCTCGAGTGAACCCCAAGTATGTTAGCAGTATTTTGCGAAATATTCCCAATAATTGATTATTTGTGAAGTGATCGGATTCGATGTGGCAGAGATTGCTTAGCAAAGGAGCACAAGTTGCTTTGTGTAGCAAGCAAGCAAGACCAGCCGCCTCAACAAGTGCGGTTTCTCAGGCAAGTCAGGCTAAGTGACGTTTACCCTCGCCGGGAATGGAATGGAGCATGAAGGGCGTCTTGCAATACGTCAACACGAGCTGTCATGGTTGACTTATTGATTGAACGTTGCCGACAAGACAATCTAGTAGATCAAACACTCCACTACTGAGACACTATGCCACTATTATCACATGCACTCACCTTCTACACTAGTATTCTGAATGTATTCTTGACATGTATGTAACATATTGCCTGTATATGTTTCACAGTTAACTATGTGTGTTTGTGAATTCACAAATTGTAAGTCACATACAGATGCATGCCACTTGGCAAGTGGGAATCTCTTGTGAATAGCATTGATGTATCTCAGAGCAAGCACCATTTAGTTTCGATTGTGATTTCAGATATGGATGGGAGCGTGAATCGTTTGTTAAAGATGATGGGCTACAATTGTCAGCAATGAAAATACGTTGATATAATTATTCATTGAAACATAAAATGTAGGAAGGTAATGTTTTCCTCGATAATGATTACCAAATTATACAATAAAACTTTTTGTGAATGATATCAGGAAGCATCAAGCAACTGTGTTTCCGACATCATTGACGAATCCAATAAGATAGTATAATGTAATGGTAATTATTATTACAGAAGAACTATTCTGCATATAGTCTAACAATATCTCTCCAATTTCTACGTGATTTTTGGAAGATTTAGAGGAGATAGTGAATGCGCGTTTTAATTTTTCTATCAACCACAGAAACACCATGAAATTTCTTTTTTGAATTCCTAGGAGTACAAATATGTTGCAGCTTTTAATGGAGTGAGCTTATCAATTCTCGAATACTCCCACTGGAATATTTAAATTTCAATCATTGTAATATAATTTGAATCTTCATTAAAAATATCATATAAGTTGTAGCCTAATGCCTCGTACAATGTAGGTGATGAAAGTCTTATCGGATCATATTTTTTTAAATTAATGTCACTATCAAAATATACTCCACGAAAATAACCATTCAATTCCTCATTTTTATGATCCAGTATCAATCTGGATATCAATAATTTTACAGTTAGTGGAGCTTCACTTTCTCTTTTCATTAGACTAAATATGTATTGCAATCGTAATCAATAAAATATTTATATAAAATTTCAGTTTTTGTGTAGTTGAGAAGTTGATATTGTTGATATGATTGATATTCATATTGAATGAAAAATACTAAGAAATTGTCAAAAAACCACTGATTTATTGATAATTAGAAAGACCGATTTCGGTTATTACACCATTGTCAATCTCTGATAAACTGATAAACTATGAACAATTCAAGTTTATCAGAGATTGACAATGGTGTAATAACCGAAACCGGTCTTTCTAACTATCAATCAATCAGTGGTTTTTTGACAATTTCTTAGTATTTTTCATTCAATAAAATTTCAGTTGTTTGATTCCCGTACTCGGACTTCATTCGTCAAAGCAGTTGATAAATCTTGTCAATTCATAATTCCAACGGGTCACCATCAGTAAACTGTGAAGAAGAAACACAAATTGTGATTAAGAAAGAAAAAAAAGAAGTTTCACCTAAATGAATATTGTAGTGCACGAAAATAACACTTTTGATGGCTAAACTTTTGAATGCAAGTTACAGGTTAAGGTAGGTGTGGAATAGAGAGAAAAGAATGAAAAAAGAGGTGAGGGAGAAGGTGAAGGAGAAGAAGAAGAATAAAAAAAGAAGACGAAGAAGAGAAAGAAATTTTGCTGGCTGAGCTGACAACATTTGACCCAACACCCGTGAAGCTTCTTCGGAATTCTCGTTACCTCGGTACCCCATTGTTGAAGGCAAACGAGAACATGGTTAAGTGAGCAAACGGGGAAAGAGCGTTGGAGAGAGACAGAAGGAGGATTGAAAGAGGAGAGAATAAGAGTAGGAGTGAGAGTTTGAAGAGAGGGGAAAATAGCGCGGGAAGAGAAGAAAAGCGGAAATCTAATGCATGCTTCCCAGAGAACTTTCGCTTCTAACTAGATTTCGCGGGCAAAGTCATCAGAATTTGTAAATGCGAGGCGAGAGCGGCAAACGATTTGGAAGATGGCGGAATTCAGTGGCTGACTACGAATAAATTTATTTTACGAGTTGAATGTGATGACTGCAGGAGAGGTGTATGATTGATTCACAACTTTAAGCAAACATGAGCATCTCCATGAGTAAATACAATATTGTGGGAGGCGGGAAGTGATTCGCTTAGTGGTCGCGCTGGTATCTTATCGCTCAGATGTGCTCAGATACATACATGTACCTGGTTCTCGACATGTACCCATCGACACGCTTAATATAATTGACGATTTGAAGGATAGCTTTGCGGTGGATTGAAACTCACCTGAATCTAATTTAGTTGATAAAAGTCTCTGTAAGATTTTTTAACTAGCTCCTTTCTGACATGCATGTTATCATCAGTAGCCTTCAATTGATCTATTTCAAATGTTGTTCCATCGTTCCTATGGATTTCACTAGTGGTGGATGAAGAATTTCAATTACATTTAGAATTTAGCATTAAAAATTTTTCATACCACCACAAAATTGAATCTCTTCCAATGTTTCTTTTTGAAATTCTATTGCATGTCTGTGATGATTGGATTTTATATGTATAGATTTTGTAGTATTGAAGTTCTGTGTTGGTTACCTTGTTTATACTGAATTATTTAATAAGTGAAGTGCAATAAATCAATATTGGAATGACTAACACATAAATATGAAATCCCATTTATAACTCTAAAATCTACATCAGCATTGAGTTATAATTTCAGAAACCACGAATAATTCACAGACAGACATAATACTGTTTCTATGATATATCACAAAATAATAGTATTACTCCACCAATACTTATACCTCTTCAAATCACGACTCCATAATGATAAACGTATGTAACACCTTCGACAGCAATTATTCCAGTTTCATGATCCCGAATGAAATCTCACCATCACACCATCGAGTCAGTGTGACAAGCATACGTCTTCTTTATGACACATCATCCATAAATCAATGTATTCAATCACAACGCTCGTGAGTGCAGATAAGCTGCACAATTCGCATTGGGAATCATGCCTCTTCAAATAATGTACAAACCTACTCCTGATATAACTTAGTGGTTACACTGATATAGTGTTGCCATCATCAAACTGCCAGCATTCCTTATAAGTAGCATCAATGCTTCTCATTCAATAATAATCAATGCTAACAATTTTAAGTTATTCGTAACACAGCATTCTGAAATAAATAGCAAAATAGAGGCTTCGAATGACAGCTCATCTCTCAGATAGGATTGATTGGTAGTTAAAATGACTACGTCTGTGTAGGGGGGGGGCTACATCTTTCCACTCGTAGCTGATATCAATACTTAAATTGCTCCAGTTATTAACATACATGTGAATGCAATAAATTCTGAATGCATTAGTGCCAGTGGCAGATAATAACCACGGTACTTGAATGATTGCGATTGATGAATAAAATTTCAACGCATTGGACTGACGCCTGATCAAGTAACTTTGGTGCATGTGCAAACGAAGCTTACTTCATAGCAAAGTACTGGGCAAGTCCTACATTATTCTTTCTCTGCCTTTTGGAACGGTCCTGATGACACTTGATGGATGAGTGCTCACTACATTACATACATCTCTTCCATGTATACTCTGAATCATCATGCTGTTATAGTTGCAAAATAACAACTAGAACAATAATTGAATTTGATTGAATGAAAGATTGCAATTTAATTCAAAGACTTTCTCTATGCCAGGCATCGTTGCTATTCCTACTAATTCGGTATCTTCATCTTCACATAAATCTTTCATCATCATCATCATCATGTATCCATGTTTATATTGAAATATTCTGTCTTTATTGAAATTCCTTTTGTCAATTTGTGATCATGTTTGTTGTCGTATATCCAAATTGAAACCAACATGGAAATCATTGTGTGTGAAAAATGAGTTGAATATGAACTAGTAGCTATGAGTTCATTTTTTATCATCGGAATTCATACAAAACAGAGAAATAGTCGAATGTTTAGATACAATTTTTATAGAATTGCTAGCACGCTTTATGTTTATGAAAACACGACCTGCTTGGGCCAATTAAGTCGTCGTATGAATACGAATATGCCAACATTGGGTACAATACTCGAATGAACGAGCAACTGACATTGGAAAAATTATAGACAACACTCAAAACACGCCAGACTATACTCAGACGTTATACTCAGATGTATAAGTATGATAATAAAAATTTAAATTATTGTTATTGTTGAATGAAAAATGTTTTCAATGCGTTAATTTGATTATTAAGAAAAACAATTCAAATTTTAAAACAATCTAGGCATGAAACATAGTTTCTGACATGACAAATGTGTCCAAGTACAAAAGCCATATAATTTATGAAATCCTGCCCCAGGGGAAGATCAGATAACACAGAAGAATAATTATAAATTTTGAGGTTATGAGAGTATACGTTGAAATGAGAGGTTATGTTGATATTCGTACAGCTATGCGATAGCATAGGCAGTGACAAAGCAGTAGGATATTGGCAAAAGGAACAGTATATAGTACAAAGATTTGATTCAATAAGTAATTTCCTGAACCGGTTGGTTGACGGTCTACAAAGTAGCCGAAATTGGAACTACAATCCTCTGAATTGTTGCTATGGCTCAAGGTATGATAAAGTGATATTAAGTTGAATTCAATGCCAATATGCAGTTCAATATGAGTTTGCTCGTTATAATCTGCTGTTACCAGGATCAAGCAGAGATTGAAAATTCGGAATAAATCCACTCACTAAATAATGACCAGAATACTTAAAATCTAGTACATGTTTTACAGTTGGAGGAGATATTAAACCGCACAAGACAACAAACCAAATGGCAACTCCATGCGAACCAGGTCTCTGACAAATACTATGGTTTATAATATGGCACTGCCCTGAACCAAAATAGCAGATGTTTCGAGTATCGAGTCTAATGTGGGTGCTGTCTATGCGATTAAATACCTCCCCTTGGAGCATTAGCTGGCTACCACTGCTGGATCCAATACACCTCGATATGGTAGGCTGATGACAGTCGATCTGATTGACTTTTGAGGATATCACCAATAGAATGTTTTATTAATTGATGTGAATATCGACTACCATTTACCACCAGATGGAATAACGTTCTAATATAATATATATATAACGTTTTGATATATTCAAAAAAGGTACGTAGCCTTTTGTTTCCGTTTAGGTAATATTTCGTACCAGCTGGATTCTTCACGCGTGGAGAAATTCGTTGATCAGACCTCACTATTGAAATTCTAGGGACTCCTTGAATGAATTTGTGAAAATTAATATCACATATGATTTGAGGAACTTTAGAACAACTTTAAAAACAGAAAGAGCAAATATTAAATTACATTAAGACAGAAATTAAAGCTTTGAAAAATTTAGTATGTGGACCAGGTCTGTATCCAACCGATAATTTGTAAAAATGGCCTCCAGCTTTCTTCTCCCAATTTCCACCTGGGTTCTTCTAAGAAATTATTGCTCTCCAAATTTGCATACTAACTCGGGATTGGTCAGATCCCATGACGTAAGAAATGCGACACTTGAGTAGTGTAAATAGATCCAAACTTTAAAGCTTTTATTGAGATAAGTTCCGTATCATAGGTTGTTCTAAATTATCAGAAGGTTCCTTTAAAACAATAATAAACAATATAATCACGTCTACAATGACATACATTGATTAATGAGGAAGTGGAGTAGGTGGTTCAAAAGAATTCCTGCTGACACTAATTTTGTGAGCTTCAAATAGCTGATGCGTAGATTTGTGGAACATAGACCGTAATTTTTTTTTTAGAGAAAGAAAAAATATAAATATATCCAATATTAGACATACTTGTAACAATACTAATAAATATTTATTTTGTTTACATTGTTTTTTTATATGATTAAATGTCAATCTCAAACTACTATATATAATCAGGACTATATAGAGGCTTTGAGGGAAAATAAGAGCTTTACAAATAAATTAAGCTTAACAACTATGAATTAATATTTGGGCCTATTCGGCAGACAAATTCTGATATTTAAAAAGAATAATTAATTTGCATTTTGATGTCGCTAATAACTATTAAGTGAGCTGCCTTCTGAATTGTCAAGTTGTTGGTACAAGTAGGCCCTGTTTTATTTGGGGTTATGTATCTGGTTTATCTTCAACCTCAAAACATTCGAACTATCATTCAAAATGATGAGCACTTTAAATAAAATATGGTTTAATTGATTAATTTCCAAAAAATATGATATACTCAATTCGGTAAGTACAGCTTCTATAGGTCAAATAACGGTTGTTTATCTGCCTCTGATTAGATTGTGGTTTGTATTCGGCGTTGGAAATTGTTTCCTCTACTCGACTGTTTATAAAATTCTTTAATGCATAATTTTGGGGGTGTGAAATCAATCGATACGACACAAATTATACTAGATATTATCATTATTATTATTATCATAATAAACCATTATTTCTATCTCCATTATTACTATAAAAACCATAATTATGTTATTACCTATCTAGAAAAAAGTAATATAATATCCACATGCCAAATACCCCGGTTCAATAACCCGGTTTCCTTCTTGAAAAATCATCCGAATGCTATAGCAACATTCTGCTAGTGGTAGAATGTTTGGGGAGAGCAGTTGTTTTTTGTATCGCTGCAGGCTGCAACTGTCAAGACCTCTCACAACAATAGAATGATTACAGGCCACCATCTTGCGTGTAGCACCCTTTCGCAGCGGCTTAAAGCGAACCGACGCTATTTAAAAGTATCCCGCGGCGATGTGCAGAGTGGAAAGAGTAAGAGTATTGAAGGAGAAAGAGAAGAGAGGAAAGGCAAGTGAGTGAAGAGGGAGTAGAGAGAAAATAGGAAAAACAAGTTTGAGAAGGGAGCAGAGAGAAAAGACAATGACACGTACTCATGGGTTACCCCCACCCCTTTCCATGGTGAGAGTAAATGCATCCTTCAGCTTTGAATGGGTAAGGATTGTCTGTCAGAGATCCCAATTCTGAATAAGTGCTTTCTCCTGTGATATATATTAGGAAACAGTGTAATCTTGGATAGGCTACTTGAAGCTATTAAATTCGGAAGACGTATTAGTGCATAAGACATAATATTGACCTCGATTCAACGTGATAATCATATAATCATAATCATTATTATTATAATGGACATCATCATCATCCATCATGGAATAGGCTTGTAAAGCCTGCTCCGGTGTCCACCGCTTCCTCGGTCTTCCGATGTCTCTTTCCCATCCAACTTCAGCTTCCAAGCTTGTAGTGACTTGGGTGACGACACGGGTGACTTGCCCACGTCAATCATTCTGCACAATTATAATGCACATAACTTGGCAAATAGCAGTTAAGTACAGTCCGAACCACTTAAAAATTTGTCATGCGAGAAGGAACACAGCTATTTTTGCCAAATTTAGTTATCAGTGAATTATCAATAAGCTTACTATCCTAATTGTAAATTAATGATCAGAATAGATATATCATCATAGTTTGAATGGAAATGAGAAAAAATAGGCTCAGCTCTTATTTTTCATTGTTCATTGTTTTTGAAGGGATGGATTCAAGGATCCAAAGGTTCAAAGAACCCCACATGTTAAACGAAGCTTATTGTGTTCCCAAGTAGTATGTTAGTTAGGTAAACCCATACCTACGTCCTTTACAAGAACCAGGAGTTTTTCCCTACACTAACATTCCATTCATCACCTGTTTGCAATCCTTGTCGTAATCCAATGTGATTAGTTTGGCAGTCTCTTCAGACTGATTATTCCTCGTGACTTACGTGAGTTCCACTCCTGGCCTTCTTTGTAGGTCCTTCCGCTGAGGAAGGGGCGGCCTATTCTCCTCTAGGGCGCCCGGCCACCCTTGACTCAGCCTCTTGACCCACATTTGTGCCTAGAGTTTCACTCATCTCTGGTTTCTTGGGGTTTTTTCTTCTTCAGTCAAAGGCCTCACCTCTCCCAAGAAGTTTTGCCTAAATGGCCGCCCTTCTTTGAGCAGTGGTGAGGTTTGGTCTCTCCACCCACAACTCGTAACCTACATGAGTTACACTCCTGGCCTTTTTGTAGGTCCTTCCGCTGAGAGAGGAGACGCCAAATTGCCTCTAGGGCGCCCGGCGCCCGGCCACCCTCGACTCAGCCTCTTGACTCACATTTGTGCCTGGAGTTTCACCCATCTCTGGTCTCTTGGGTTTTTCTTTTTGCCCCTCCGAAACTCTGCAGGGTCAAAAGCCTCACCTCTTCCAAGAAGTTTCACCTGAATGGTCGCTTTTCTTTGAGCAGTGGTGAGTTTTGGCCTCTCCATCCACAAACTAGTGACCTACGTGAGTTCCACTCCTGGCCTCTTTATAGGTCCTTTCGCTTGGAGAGGGGACGCCAAACTGTCTCTGAGGCACCCGGCGCCCGGTCATCCTCAACTCAGTCTCTTGACCTACATTTGTGCCTCAAGTTTCGCCCATCTCTGGTCTCTTGGGTTTCTCTTTTTGCCCCTCCGAAACCGCCCTGATGGGGCAGATCCCGTGAGTTTGAAGGCGAGTCAACTTCTGGAGTTGCATTGAGATCCATTTTTGTCGCCTCCTACGACAAGCATGTATACTGTGGGCGAATTCTGGGTTTCAACACATTCTTGTCTACGATGATCGACTCAAAGCTCCCCCAACCCACAGGGTGCAAGCTCAGCTCTCACTATTTCATTTTCGAATTCTTTTTGGAAACTTGTTCGAAAAGGTTCAGCAATTCTGAGCACAGATATTTATCATCTTAAAATGATGCCCAAGAAATTTTTAATTTGAAATTGAAATGTAGAGCATTGATTCAAACAATCCCCTTCTGTAATCAGTTAAGAACTCGAGAAATATTGAATTAGCCTGAACTTTGAATATTCAGCGCTAAACTCCATAGATGAGTGTAAATGATGAGATAAATGAATAAATTCTTCAGAGATGGATACAATGATTTTCCTCAAGAACAACATAAGTGAGTAAGAGGAATTTATTCCTTCTTCGTTTCTACTCTATATCAAAAAATGTAAAATTTTCACACATGTTTCTAGAAGACCGATTCCACGTTGAAATACTATTTTCTTTCCTCACAATCTGTAGGGGACCTAGTATCAATTATTAGTGATAGTATTGGCATAGAGAAAATATAGCATGAGAAGATATCTCTTGGTAAAGGTCGTCTATGTTCCAATTTTTAAGCCGATTACTGTCGACTACTGTCTGTTATCACTGTTTTGGCCTTGTGAGAGTGTAAGAACGGCACAGTATGAGAGACTACAAGCTTTACAAAGCTTAATGATAGATAAACTACTAGGATTCGGCTTGAGTTAACATTGAAAATTATTAAACCATGATCACCCTGTACCATGAAATATCTTCTAATGCTGTCTGTTCTCTATGGTATTGATTGATTGAGTACTTTATTTATGTAGATTACAATATATACTGGCTTATACACTTGTATACAATAGCTTACAATACAGCAAAGTTATAGATGAATTTACATAATATAGACTAAGAAAATAACTATTGAACTGTATATTATATGAAAAAGCAATTTGTAATATAATAACTATAGATAATAATCATATTGTTATGCATCTACATAAATTGGCGGAGCTTTGGACATATCAATGTCCATGGTATTGGTTAGCTTCTAGTGAGAGAGGATCTGGGATAGACGTGGTTTGCAGTAGGTTTATTCAGGCATCAGATTGAGAAAATACATTGAATCGATGGTGGTGTAGGCCGACAGCTTACAACAACCACACTACTCAGAATAGCGTTTGTTCTATTTGGGTCACTCCACGCACGGTTGCTGCCGAAAATATCGAATAATATTGGATGAGATGAATAATTCAGGTGTAACAAACTTCAGTCCGGCATTGCGGTTTAAATATTCAATAATGAAGCATACACTCGGCTGTCAACCACCTCTGCCATGAATTAGAGGCATGACAGAGATGAATAATGAATGAATTGGTCGGTGTTGAGATTTGCCGCCAAATGCATGATGGCGATGAATGGGATGAACGAGTGAATGTTGGGGTTGGAAATGTTTCCGGGGGCGGAGTCCAAAGTGACTAGGACTTGAGATGAGCCAAATAGTGCTCGGCATTTGCCGTTAGTGGAGCATTCACTTTTCAAGAACCTAGTCCCTAGTCCCCTTGCACCTGGCAATCCAATGCTAAACGGAGCAAACACAACACAATTCACACGCACACGCACACACTAACACACTCGGCCAAGATTTATGGATTATTCAGAGGATGTTAGTAGCTCCTGTGTGCCTCTCACATTATCGAACGGATCTGCTTTGTTTAAACTCTCCTTCTCCTCTTTCCATTCACCTCCTCCTTTTACACTCCTTCTTTTCCTCCTCCTTCTTCCACTCCTTCCCCTTCTCCTTCAAATCATCCTCCTCCCAAAGTATCCGTAGCTTTAGTTCATTTATATTCATTTATTCTAAGAACAATTCTAATAAACATGATTTCTACATCTGCTGAAGTTTGTAGTCTCTCTTCAAATGAATAGACTCTAATAGTATTACCGATTGCTCTTCTCTCAATAAAATATCATTCACGATACTATAAATATTGGAGAGAAAGAATGAGTTCACAGTACTAATTGGCTCTTAGGAATGAATCTTTGTTCGAGAGCTGGATGAAATACGATAAAAGCTTAAAATTTTAATGTAGCTGGTGGAATAGCTGGTAGCTGGTTGGTGAGACCAACTCAAACTTATAATCATTCGCATGATACGAGTAATATTCTTATATCCCGATCGAAACCAATACATTATAAAGAACTGTTGATTTGAATAGATTTGCTTCGAAAAAGATTTCACAACAAATATATCTCTCAAACATTGTTGTGAAATTTGTGGAGATTTGTGCAAATTGATGACGGTGAACATACGTTCCAGTTCTGGTCTTATTTTTCTTATTTATTTTAATATTACAACAGTGCGATAGTATCCCTCTAGCTATCAGCTATTTAAGGGATATATAAAAATAATCCATTACATACAATAAAACAATCAATAACAATAGTTCTGTTTTCTTAATCGACCTGATTATATTTCTCCATTTTTTTGTAACGTATTTTTCTGTTTTGTCCATTGCACCATAACTTAACTCGAATATAAAATAGAAAAATAACTTTGATCGGTAAGCGACAATAAACAAGATATCAATTTGGGCTATTACCTAATTATAAATGTTATTATATAATGCGATAGTTCATGCTTTTTGGTTTCTCAGCTAAAGTGTAGCTTCTCAATAAATAGCAGGTTCATCATTATTCTGGAGCCATTTCTTACATCATTGAAAATAAGTATTTAGTAGTTTGACTTCAAATTGATACTGTGTTGATTCCACGGAATCGTTTTCCTATTCAGATAACGCGAATTCAGTTATAAGTTAGCCTGTCAATTTCCTCCATGTTTGAAACAGAATCACTTTGCTGATCATCATTTACTTCACGACCCCAACACGATTTGGCATCGCCCATAGTTTCCATAATTGTTTCACAATCCTAATAATGGATAACCCATTCGAAAGTGGAAGAGGAGATAAGCCACAAAATCAAGCCGGTAACGGCAGAAAAAGGTACACATTCAGCGTTACTCACGTTGAAGAAGGGAAAAGGATAAGATGGGTTCCTCCAATGCCTGCAGTGGAAGTTTTGCAATAAAAGCAGTGGCTACCTAAATCAGACTTGACTCAGTGGGGAGTCAGCGAAAGTACTGTTACGCTTCTCCTGCTCTCTTTCATGGACTCATGAACACTTCTGTACAACCTCTCTCCAATAATAGTTTATCAATATCACCACTCCTACATGATAAATACTATGATGCTTTTGAACGGTTTGTGAGTCTTATTGAAAAAGGTTTGTGCTTCAGTCATACCTCTCACTTCCAAATTATTGAACGGGCGTTGACGAAGTTCTCACATTTGACTTACTAGAGCCCAAGAGCTGCTTTTACACCGGAGTTGATAACACAAGTTTTTAACATTTTTGTTATTAACTGATGTTAATTACAAAAGTCATTAACATCATGTTGAGCTGCGTTTACACCGAAGTTAATAACACGATTTATTAACAAAAGTTATCAACTTGACTGAATCGACAAAATTTTCTCTCAACAAAAGTTAATAACTCGTGTTTTTAACAGAAAATTCCTTGCTATTAACAAGATTTATGTTATCCATCGAGAGTCGGTAAAGATCGAAGGAAATGTGTTTTGTTAATAACAAAAGCCTCTTTTATCACATTAACTTTTGTTGATAACAGGTTCCTATCTTCCCCGCAATCCCCTCACAGCATTCCTACCCTACAACTACAGCTGTTCCCTAATAACTACAGCTACAGACGAAACACATGACAAAGTTATTAACTTTTGTTGATAACAAAACTAGCAGCCAAAAGGAAATGTTATTAACATTATGTTAAAAACTTTTGTTGTCAACTCTGGTGTAAACGCATTATAATTTGTTTACATTAGATCAGATGAAGATCATTTTGTTAATAATCACACCTTTTTCAATTTAAATAATTTTGAAGACAATTTTTCACTTTTTATTCCGGCTGTTATATCATATGAATACTCTCGTTAAATGAAATCATATGGAAGTCAATAATATTGATAACAAGATCTTGTTAATAACAAAAACATCTTGTTAAATGTGTCTTTTTCTGTTAAAAACACGAGCTATTAACTTTTGTTAAGAGAAATTTTTGACGATTCAGTCATGTTAACAACAGTTGTTACTTTTTAAGAACTCGTGTTATTAACTCCGGTGTAAACGCAGCTTAAGTCGGTTTCTGTCTGTTTGTATATTCGACAAGAGCTCCAGAGATAATATTGATCAATCAGCTCTTCAAATTTTGAACACGAATTCTTCGAACCTTTTACAGGTCAAGTTTGTTGGAAAACAAAATTGACTCATTCCTAGTCCTTTTTCAGGATATAAAAATAACATTGAAAGTGCATAAGAGAGAAAAATTGTTTTGATTTATCATTTATCAGTGAGCTGGAATTATTTTCATGCTATTTCTGTATTTTTTCATTTATTTCTGTATTTTATTTAGAGAAGTTGATGCTATTATTTGGCAGTTGTCACAGAAACTGTCAGACAGACAGACTTTATGCGCCGACACATAATTAAGCTGAATAATATACAACATTAATTTATAAGTTCTATAATATATGATTTACTCTCTTCCATTATCGTGTGTCTGCCTGCCTGTAACATACACGTAATTAATACTACTTGTGATAGCAGTTGCTAAGACAATTTTTCTTGTTCAAAGTGTTAAAGTGGGCTCTCATATCCAGTGAAGCTGGATACAGCATTTCTTACTACAGCTCTGAAATAATTGTTCACCTTTATGTATCCATTAACTCACTCTCGATTCTTCAGTTGAGAAGTGACCATGACCTTCTGCAAGAATATGAAACGATAACTATTATTAAGATTGTTGGTTATCGTCCATCGAATTGGATATCTGAAATTTAAAGAAAACTATGTTGATGCCACTATATTTTTTCAAAATTGATTCACATTACAGAACTAGGTTTCATGGTCACACCTACCACATCTTGAGCTGAACTAATGTTGTTTGTTATTGTTGAAGGAACGGGAAACTCGATAGGAATATGAATTAAATAGGATATCCCGAGTATTTGAAAAGAAATTCATTTCAAATATTAACATATTATACAATTAACTCTAATTGATTATTTGAGATGTAGATTGTTTGAGACTTGACAGATTTTCAATGGGAGATCCAAACTAAGATTGTTTGTTATTTTTACTCAATTCCATTGATAAATAGTATTCTATTCAAATTTATTAGCCTTATTGGTTCCAATTAGTTGGTGATTCAAATATGAATAATGCTCCAGGAAGTGATCTACATCACTGATTACAGTAGTTCATTTATTACTAACACTAAACACTAAACTTCATGGAAACTGTGGGAAACCACACAGATGAAGTGAATCTAATACAATAAGAAACGAGAATGACCCTTCATCAGAGTTTCCATCAAAATAAGTACTGTACAACGGAGCAGGAAAAAGTAGCTCAAGTGAGGAACATTGTGCTGAAAGATGTTAGTTGAAGGCTTGATGATGATGATGCTGTGGGCAGCAAAAAGTGAGGGCTAGAAGCCCTCCCCCTCAACACTTTACAGTAAGGGTAACCTTTGTCGTTAGGAGGGGGGGCGCTGTTTATGAAGCAGGAAGATGGTGAGGGGTGAGTTTTTCTCTGTAGAAATATGAGGGGGAACCGAAAGCCTGGTTGACCATGGGTGGTTGGAGGGAGGTGGGGTTATTATGTGTTTTTGATAAAAGGTGGCGTTGTTATCAGACGCGTTACTGCTGGCTGGTCAGATCTAAACCCCCCTCAACCCCCTCCTCGAAACACGATTATCCAGCCTTGCCTTTAACACGTGCAGCTCAATAATTCAGCTTACGCCTATATTATGGACTTGCCAGGCTGCTGCTCTCCTGCCAACCTCTGGCAAAATATATCGGATGGGCTCTGATCGTTTAAACAAGATTAAAAGATCAACACCCACCGATGAACATCAGGTACATACAACTTGTTTTCAGCGGTAGATAAAAGCGATCTCCAGCCCTTAATCTTCATAGATAGATAATTACATTGAGCTTGCTTACAAGTCTGATTAATTTGATCACGTTTTCCTTTTCTGTCACATGAGGATGGAACAATATTGTTTATGGGCTCTGATATCGTAGTGTGTAGATTTTAAGGCCTAATCACACGTTATGTTCATTTTTTAAATCTATTTCAAATAACATTTAAAATAATTATTAAAGCAGTCTTAGAGGACTGATGAAGGAGCCTGCTTATTCCTTGAGAGCTCAGTACTGAGTTTCAAAATCGTAGAACTTGGATGACTTGAAAACTCAATCCAGCATTTGAAAAATTTCAGAATAATCTCTATGAATTCTATGTCAAAGCTGCGTTTACACTGGAGTTAATAACAAGAGTTATTAACAAAAAGTTATTAACTTGTCTTCAAAATACTTCAAATAAATGAAATATGTGTGGTCATTGACGTGTGGATAATATCATTCTATTATCTTTATCTGATCTAATGTAAATAAATTACAATGCGTTTACATGAGAGTTTGAAAAAAAAGTGTTCAACATAAGTTATACATTTTCTTTTGGCTGCTAGTTCTGTTATCAACAAAAGTTAATAACTTTGTCATATTTTTAGTCTGCAGGTGTAGTTATTAGGGAACAGCTGTAGTTGTAGGGTAGGGATGCTTGGCGAGGATGTTGCGGGGAAGATAGGGGCCTGTTAATGCGATAAAAGAGGCTTTTGTTATTAACATAACACATTTCCTTTGATCTTTACCGACTCTCGATGGATAGCATAAATCTTGTTAATAACAAGGAATATTATGTTAAAAACACGAGTTATAAACTTTTTTTAAGAGAAATTTTTGTCGATTCAGTCAAGTTGACAACGTTTTATTAATAACTCATGTTATCAACTCCGGGGTAAACTCAACTCAACATGATGTTAATGACTTTTGTAATTAACATCAGTTGATAACAAAAATGCTAAAATCTTGTGTTATCAACTCCGGTGTAAACGCAGCTTTAGTCTAATTTCCTGTATAACTCAAAAAGCCTTCTATACACAAACAATGTTGTATCAGGACCTCTTAAATACCGGACCTGCGCCTGTATGAAAATCTAGGTTAAATGGCGCCGATAGTTGGTGGAGTCTCAAATCATCTGACACTGATATTCTGTCATCAGTTTTTAGTATTTGGTTGTAGTTAAGTGAAGTTTGTTTACAATAATGTCACGGGCATTATAATATTTGCGAGTCCTATAATTGATCAATTATCATTCTATAATTGATTATTTAAGATTTAATAGAGATTCAAAGTGTTAAAGTGTTCAGTAAGTGTTGAATAAATTCAAATTGTGAATAGTAAAGTTTCAATAATCCAAAATGTATAGTGAGTGTTGAGTATTCGAAGTGTATTCAGTGTTCAAAGTGTTTTAATCAACAATAATTCTATAATATTCAACTGTAGAGTACTTTTTGTCTATTATCCACAACTCAACATTTATCTTTATACAACAACATGCTACAATGAGTATGAACAGTTATTCAACATGCCTAGAAATTGTGTTGTCCCTGGGTGTAGATCAAACTATTATAGAAGAACCCTCTTGGTGATAATATTCTCTTTTCCCAATGAATGAGCTGATAAAGAGCTGAGGAAAAAGTGGACAAGGTGTATCCGTAGGAAAGATTATAAAGTCACTAGCAATTCAGATATGTGTATCAATCATTTTAGAGCATCAGACATTATTGAAGAAGACAAGTTTTTGTGAGATGATGGTTCTTATGTGACTGCTCGAAGAAAAAAAGTGAAACTATGTGATGGTGCCTTCCCTACAATTTTTCCAAATCAGCCTTCTTACAACACAATTAAATCATGTGTAAAGGTATTAGGCAATACATTTCTGAACAATTACTGCAACATAAAGAATAATAATCAGTTGCCCAAGCAAGCAAAGTTGCGAAAATTGAATTCTTTGGCTAGAATCAAATAGAGTAACGATAATTATAAGCTATGTGCATGTGAATTCACATGCAAGAGAATGCTATGTGCATGAGAATGCATAAAGTCTAGTTACCCTATCAAATAATTACTTCTCTAATAAAAACCTTATTCAAATTCTTAGAAATAATTTTGAACAGTAATGAGTTATTAGAGAGAGCTGAAACCTAGCTGATGGCAGTAAGTTAGTCAACCAACTACGGCGGCCATCTTGTTTGTATGCTCAGATCCAGTATTTACAATCAGGACCTCCGGTTGTATATAATGTGTGCACACTGGACAAGCATGCATTTGCTTATATCTGATCATCTGATTTGCTTATTTCTGGGCAAACAGAAATCCCAAATCCAAATTGACTTACCTCTAGACGATATAATCAACCATTTCATTCCACATTCAAATCAGCCTAATGAGTCAGCGATAAGAAATCATTCCAATGACCTTAATGATCGAGTAAC